>NW_023663147.1:0-15271 GCF_015228065.2 Penaeus monodon
AAACTTACCCCGACGTTATTTTTTGGGCCCACTAAATCGTTTAACTAATTTGAATTTTTAAAATTCCCAAAAGCCACAAAGGAAATAGTAGTTACCCTTTAAATAAATCTGATTATATAAGCAAGCTTTTTCCCTTTTAACGAAAACCCCGCGTATAAAAATGCGCTCCAACCCGTATTCTTCTGTCAGGGACCATTTCGAAAAAACCTTAGACGTATTCTGCCTTTTGTCCTGACCCCAATTCTTTGATCGGTTTAAAAAGGGTTTTAATCCCTCTATTCCGATTTTATGGCCTTCCTAAAACTCAAAAACAGGGGCCCTCTTGGCCTATTATTTCGTCTTGAAAACTCGTTACCCGCCCTTTTTAACCAGGGCACGAGCGTTTTTCTCCTTTTAGGGGGTCCTTTTCTGATAGTCATATTAAACATTCAGGGATTTCGGGGTAAGGTTAAAACTTGCCGACGCACGGAAAAAATTGTGGTTTTTGTGTGATTCTTTGTTCCTAATGTTCCGCTTGAAGTGTTTTAGAATTTCTTAAAAGAAAACTTTTTTTCCCTCGTGATAAGCCCCTATTCCGGTAAATTGCTTTTTTGATCTCATTCTTTTTGTGCGTCCGAATAATGTTTTTATTTTTTGACGGCGAATTTATAAACAAATAAAGGGTATCGCGGGGGGAAAGTGCAAACCCCCGGTCCTTGCGAATTTTATATGGAGTTTTGAATCTGAGCTCCTTGGGCGATTCCCCCCTCCCGAAAACGGTTTGGTTTCGTTATTTTGATGATGTTTTTCTATGTGGCAAGCGAACCTTCAGATTTCGATGATTTTCTCAGAAAAACTAAAACAACCTCGCGCGTACTTATCAATTTTAAAGTAAAGGGAAAAATTTTCGGGGGAAATTACCTTTTCTCGACTACTGTTTTAAAGTAATGGCTCGCTAAATTTTCGGTTTACCGAAAACCCCTCCCAAGCCGCTAATTATTTTCATTTTTTCTCGAAACACCCGTTATATGTTTAAAAAAATCATATCTCGTCATTTTCTTAGGGCAATAGAAAATTTTTGACAAAGGTTTATTGATCGGGAGCTTTACGTCTTTTTGAAACTTTTTTTTGAAAATTTTGATATCCCCCTTTCTTCTTAAAACGGCACACTCATCTCGAGATGGAAATTTTTTAAAAACTATTCCCGTTTCTCACAGGATATGCCATAATCTTTAAATTTTTCCCTATAACCCGTCCCCCGATGAAAAAAGGCACATGTTTAAAAGGGGCTGGCATTGCATTTTCTTTACATATCCGAAAACTTTTCGTATACTTTTGTAAAACCAAAGGGCTAGCGGTGCTCTTTAACTTTTCCCGTATTTACACTATCCTTGTAGTTGCCCCAAGTTTTCATAGGGGAGACCGGGAGAGCTTTTGAGAAAAGAATTAATGAACTCACGTGATATTAATTTGCTAGAGAATCAATGCTGTTTCGTTCATTTCGGGATGAAGGTCACCGGCTTAACTGGAAAAGCGCTAAATTAAATTCATAAATCACCAATTCGTACGAAAGAGGTCTGGGACCCCCCCTCCAGGCTTTGGCTCCTGCTGTTGAGGGGGGATCTCGGGGAATTCTGGGCACTTTGGGCTTGTGACGGCCAGCCGCACCGGGTGCCCGGCAGGGAGCCAGGATGGGGTGGTGTCATTGAATCCCCCCTTATCATCGGTCGTGTGCTGCGGAGCACATACCGGGCTGATTCAAGCTACAACAGTGTGGCCTGCTGACACTTGTACAATTTCGGGGGCCCCCCGGGCCCAGTTGAATCTCGACGGAAAGAGATTCACATCTTCTCCACGTGCGGTGCATGGGCTTTTGCGAGCAGGGAAATTGTTCCCTTCCCCAGGGCATCAGGCCTTTTTTGCCATCGGACGTGGGCGCGTAACGTAAAACCTGAAAAGCGAACAGTTTTCCGCTGAAAATGTCCCCGGGAGCATGACGTGTCAATGCTCCTTGATCGACTATTGCGTGGGGGTGGCACTCCTTGAGGAAACCCACAGATTTTCCACTGCGAATTTTAAATTTGCGTGTCATGATGTTACTTTGATATTACTAGAGACATCGTCGCATTCGGGTTGCGGTCAGTCTGACAACCCATTGTGAGATCCCACTCCTTGAGGATTCTTTGGGGGGGGCTGTCAGGCTACCCCGGGTCCACTGGGGGTGGAGAGCCTTTGGTACTCTGATTTTTCGTCTTTGGTTTTTCTCGGCCAGCTGTTTCTGTGATTGGGGGGCCTTGCCTGGGCGGGTCAGCTTCTTCTGATTCGGTTTGTGGCACTAATCAGCCTGGTTAGGCCTGCCTTGGGGGCTACCCGGGCTAGGCTCTGCCTGTGAGGGCATAGCCTGGTTTTGGAGAGGGAGGGGAGCTCGACCTGGGCTGAGGGGAGGTTTGGGGCTGATTTGGCCTTCTCCATCTTCCTTCCCTTTATGTTTTTTCACGGTCTTTTTCAGTGTCGTCATGGAAACTTTGACTCCCTTATCCCCTCTTCCTGGGTCCTGGACAGATACTGCCCTGCGTGCCCACACATGTCGGATCGACATGCCCCCCTTGTCGAAAAACTGTTTTTCTGGTCGGGAGGACCGTGTGGGCTTTGGGAACCTTTCTTCCTGTGGTTCCTCTCACTTGCTTTCCCTTGGGGGAACCCCTTTTTGTCGGAGATCCCCGGGTTTTGGGGGGGGGCCTTTCCCTTTCCTCTTAGGAGGTGGGGGAACCCTTTTCGCTTTTTTCCCCCCCAACGTGGGTGCCGGGGGGGGCGGAAACAAAGTCTGGTCGCTTTTTACAACCTCTTGCCGTTTGAGGGCCGCCTCTTTCCTGACAGGCAAGCCAGGCTCCGGCGTGATGCCTTTTTGGGCACAGTTAGGACTTTTGGCTTTTTGTGTCCTTCTTTCTTTTTTATGTGCCTTGATGCACCCTCAGTTTTGTGTGCCTGCAACAGACACCACATTTTGGCTGGCTGTACATTAGCCTGGGGGTGTCCTATTCTGGCACTTAAAACCCCGAAGTGTTTCAGGCAAAAAATGGTAGGTTTAGGACCCCAGTTCCCAATCAAGGGGGGAGCTTGGGGGTCCCTTTTCAGGGTCACCGGATTTTACCTGGTTGGGTTTTCCCCCTTCGACAATGGGGGAACCTCCACGACCTGTGGGTGTATGTTTACCCCCCCCCATCGTATGAGACTGAGAAGCCAGTACACCATCTTGACTCTTTCTCCTCGGGTTTCAGGGCGAGAGGCTCACTTTCTCCTCTTTTTAACTCCTTTGTCTCCTGCAGGAAACAAAGGGGGGCTTGATCTTTGGGCCAATGACTCCCTGATCTCGCGCAACCCGGATCGACACCCGGGTTTTTTACGCGGGCCTCCCCAAATCCCCTTTACCTTTGGTAGGCATTGTCGAACCCTTTTCGGGTTTAAGGGGGCCCTTAAAATTGCGGGAAACGCCTTGGGGGTCCGACTCCCCATCAGAGTGGGCTCCGGCCTCGGCCGTTTCGGTCCGCCCTTTCGGCTTTGGGGCTTCTCGGGAGGCACCACTGTTTCGGCTGGTTCAGCTGTGCCCCTGATTCGTCAGTGGGTCGTCTGAGGGGGCTCAGAGACCTTCCGGGGTCGGGGTGCTGGCCTGGAGGGGCCAGCACGAGAGTCCATTGTGGAAGACATTTTGTAACGATTTTTTTGTCTTGTCCCCATCGGGGGCAGCAGGCATGACAGGTCTCCTGTGTGGGGGTTTTTTTTTGCCCCCCGGGAGGCACAAAAGGGCTTAGGGTGGCGCCGTGGTCTGGCCTTGCCGGGTCGCAACATTAAGGTCTGTCTGTGGGGGATTTTGGTTTGATTTTTTCCATGTATTTGGGCGTGTTTCATCCACTCACGCCCCCACCCCCCACGGAGTCCAAAAAGGGGGAAGCTAGTGCTAGAACCATATCTAACAGCACAGGGTTGAGGGGTAACGCAGCCAATTACCGATTGCACGGTAACACGGAGGGGTGGGGGTACCAACGGCAGCATGACTGCTTGACCCTAGCCTCCCGGGGAGACCACGTTGACCTGCCCGGGCCTGATCGCCGCCTGTCTTGCCGAATAGAGGACCAAAGAGGCGGTTGCAGCCGCGGGCGTACTCGGCCGGGATCGCTCAACCTCCAGGGCTCCCCTTTTCCAGCTCACAAGGTGCCACGCACGGCAAACACGTGGGGAAGTGCAACCTCTGGGATATCCCAGAGGGAAAGCCCTTCCCCTACAGGACTCATTGATGGGAACACTTCTGCTCCCCCCTCATGAGGAAAGAGCTCTTTCACTTTTTCCCCAAGGCGTTCCTCTCCGCTCCTCGGGGGGGACCGTCCCTTTTCCAAAATGAATCCCTCTTTTCTCTGAAAAAGCCCAAAGGGTTTTTTTCACCTCATTTAGAAAAGAGGGGGGGCCCGCACCTGTTCTGTCAGTTTCCTTATCCCTCTGAAAAAAGCGGCCCCAAAACGTTTCCCAAGGTGAGGGGGAAAAAATTAAAATTTTTCCAGGGGGTTCCTTGGCAGGACGGTTTTTGAGGGGGATCCCTCTTTTTTCTCTGAAACATCCAAAGGATGTTTTACCTCAGTGGAGAAGGGTGGGTTTTTGTACCCATTCCGAAATCCTTCGTCCCTCTGGAACGCCAAACCACAGACTGTTTTTTCCCTCACAGTAGGAAGGAGCTGACTTTTTTTTTTCCAGGCATTTTTTGGCAGGGTGATTTAACGTGAATCCCCCTTCTCTTAAAAACCCAAGTTTTTCACCTCTGAAGAGAGGGGCCTGTACTGTTCCAGTAAATTCCTTCATCCCCCGAAATAGTCAAACCCCAGCTAATTTTTCACGGAGGGGAAAGACTACTTTTTATCCAGGTACTACCTATACGGGAACTTGATTTTCTTTCTACAGCTGCTATTAAAAGAACCTGGCTGAAAGGGCCCGACAAGGGGGCCCAAACCCCCTATCGCCCTATTCGAAAGAAAAGAGTGGCAGTCATCAATGGTCTGCCAGACCAAACCCTAACAAAAAATGGCAAATCTATGCACACCTGGGAGGCCTTCTAAGGCCCCCCAGACAAAACCCCCCTGCGGGAGTAAAGGTCTGCCCCCCGTCCGAGCACGGGCCCGAAGATGGGGTCCGTTTTCCCCAAAAGGGGGCACAGAGTCATCCTAATGCCCAAAAATTTGCAAGGAAAGAGTAGGCTAGTAGGCACGAAGCTAATGCAAACACATAGCATCGGGGCATCAACAATGGGGGGCGTCACCGTCCGGTAACGCGGAAAAGCCAGGCCAGATTGCATGGGACCGGGCGCGGTGCTCTCTTTAATTCCCATGCAAAAAACCCGATCGAGGGGTCATGGCTCATGTTAAAATCTCTTTGGGGTTGCTCGGCTCACCCCTGCGCCCCCTCCGCCACCCCTTTCCGAAACCCATCATCCCCCCCTCTCTGAATCGTCCCCAAACAAAGGGCCGTTTCACCGCAGGGAGAGAGGGAGGAGCCTGTTCATCTATCCCCTTCTGATTTGTCGACCGTCTGTCTAATCTTCGTCCTGCCCCCGAACGGCATCAAAAATCTCTCCACAAGAACTTAACCGTCTCTGTTCACTACCGTGGTGTAAAAATTTTTGCTTACTGACTCGGTCGTAAATTTATCGTCTTATTCCCCTTTTACGTTACGAAACCGAACTTTTGGGTTTTGGGTTTATCATTTTCTACCAACCAGCGCTAATCATGTTTTTTATTATATTTAAAGGTCTTTATAGTTTCAAATTGCGAAGCAAAAAAAATCCTCGAATAAGATCTCAGCTACCTAAAGGTTCATGTTAAATCGATTCTTGTTTTTCGACGATTTCAAAAATTACCCCACGTTATTTCTTGGCCATAAATCGCTTAAAAGTATTTGAATATTATATTACCAAAGCCGCAAAGGATAACTGTTATCCTTAATAAATCTATTTATAAGCAAAGCTCATTCCCTTTTGAACGACAACCCGACGTACAAAAACGCGCTCCAACCCTATTCTTCGTCACGGAGCCCTTTCGTAAAACTTAGACGTATTGCTGCCTTTTGTCCTGACCCCCAAATTCTTTGATCGGTTTAGAAAGGTTATCCCCCTATTTCCCTATTTTTATGGCCTTCCTAAAAAATCACAAACAGGGCGTCCCCTATGGGCCTATTATTTCGTCTTGCAACTCGGTTACCCTCCTTTAGACTCTGGCTAGGAGCGTTTTATCTCCTTTTAGGGGGTCCTTTTCTGAGTATTTTAAACATTCAATGGTTTTTCAGGAAAGGTTAAAACTTGCCGACGCAGGTAAAAAAATTTAGTGAGTTTTGATGTAGATTTTTTTTTCACAAATGTTCCGCTTGAAGATGTGTTGAATTTTTTAAAAAAGAAAACTTTATTAGCTCGTGATAAATCCCTATTCCGGTCATTGCTTTATTGATCTCATTCTTTTGTGCGTCACGAATAATGTCTTTACTTTTGACGGCAAATTTTATAAAAAAATCAATGGTATCGCGAGGGGAAGAGTTTTAACCCGGTCCTTGCAAATTTATTTTGGAATGTTTGAATCTGAGCTCCTTCCGTCAAAATTTTTTCTCCCCCCGACAGGGTTTTGGGTTTTTCGTTATTTGATGATGTTTTTCATGTGGCAAGCAAACCGTTCAGATTTCGATGATTTTCTCAAAAAACCTCAAAAACCTCGCGCGTACTTCATTTTAAAGTAGAATGAAAGATTCAGGGAAATTCCATTTCTCGACATACTGTTTTTTCAATGTAAAGGGCTCGCTTAATTTTCGGTTTCCCGTAACCACTCCACACCCCTAAATTTTCTTCATTTTTTTTTCGAAACACCCGTTAATGTTAAAAAGTCGTAGTCCCCGTCCCTGTTTCTTAGGGGATATAGAATTTTTGCAATGATTTATTGATCGGGGGCTTGACGTCATTTTTGAAAATTTTTTCGAAAATTTGGATATCCCCCTTTTTCTTCTTAAAACAGCACACCATCGGAGATGGAAATTTTTACTCATTCCCTAATTCTCAACAGGATTGGCCCGTAATCTGTTATTGTTCCCTATACCCTCCCTCGTGAAAAAGGCACATGTTTAAAGGGGCTGGCATTTACATTTCTTTACATATCCAATACTTGCGTAATCTTAGTAAAACACAATGCGCTAGCGGTGCTCTTAGAAATTCTCCCGGGATTTCCTATACCTTGTAAAAATTGCCCGTTTTCATAGGTGAGACCGGGAGAGCTTTTGAAAAAGATTAATGAAACTCACGTATATTAGATTTTCTAGAGAATCAAATGCGTGTTTTGTTCATTACGGGATGAAGGTCCCGGCTTAAATGGAAAAACCCAAATTTAAATTTAAAACAGCCCCTTCGTACAAAGAGGTCTAGGCCCCTCCTCACATGCTTGGCTCCTGGGTGTTGGGGGCGATCTCGGGGAATGTCTCGAGCACTTTTGGGTATGTGACGGCCACCGCATCCGGTGCCCTGCAGGGAGCCAGGATGGGGGGGTGTGCTTGAAGTCTCCCCCTATGATCCTGTCTGTGCTGCGGAAGCACATACCTGGCTGATGTCTAGCTACTACGTTGGGGCCTGCTGTCACATTGTACAATTTCAGGGCCCCCCCGGCCAGTTGAATCTCGACGGCAAGAGATTAACATCTTCCCCATGCGGTGCATCGCTTTGCGGAGCAGGGAATTTTTTCCCTTCACCAGGGTCATCGGGCCTTTTTTTGCCATCGGAACGGGGCAGCGCGTAGACGTGAACCCTAGAAGCGAACACCCCTTTCCGCTGAAATGTCCCCTGGAGCATGACGATTTTCAAGCTCCTTGATCGCACTTTCTGGAGGAGGGAACTCCTTGAGGAAAGCCCAGATGTTCCACTGCAAAATACTTGTTTGCGTGTCATGATTTACAAATTGAAGTTACATCAAGACATCGCGCATTGGGGGTTTTTGAGGGTCGGAGTCGACAACTCCTTTGAATCCCACTCTTGAGGACTCTCTTTCGGTGCGGCTACCCCTGGATCCACTGGGGGGTGAGACCTTTGGTATTCTGATTTTTTCGTTTTTGGGCTTTTTCTCGGGCCAGCTTTTTTTCTGTGCTTGGCTGGCCTTGCCTGGCAGGCTCAGTTCTTTCTGTTGGGTTTGTGGCACTGAACAGCCTGGTTGGGCTCTCCCTTGAGGGCATAGCCTGGCTAGGCTCTGCCTGTGGGGGCATAGCCTGGCTTGGAGAGGGGAGGGATCTGACCTGGGCGGGGGAGAGGATTGGGCTGATTTGGCCTTCTCCATCTTCCTCCCTTTATGTTTTTCCGGTCTTTTTTCAGTGTCGTCATGGCAACTTGATGCCTTTTTCCGCCTCTTCCCGTCCTGGACAAGGATACTCCCACTGCTGTCCCCACGCAGGATCGGATCGACGTCCCCCTTGTCAAGAACATGTCTTCTTGGGTCTGGGGGGGACCTTTGTGGTCTGTTGGAACCTTTCTTCCTGTTTCCCTGCACTTGCTTTACTTGGGGGAACTCCTGATTGTGGAGATCCCCGGGTTTCGGTGGGGGGGCAGCTTCCTTCCTTTTGGGAGGTGGGGAAGCCTTTTCGCTTTTGTTCCCCCCCCAGCGGGGTGCCTGGGGGGGCGGGAACAAGTCTGGTCGCTTCTTACAACTCTTCCGTTTGAGGCCGCCTTTTTCCCGACAGAGCAGCCAGGCTCCGGGGCGTGATGCCTTTTGGGGACTTTTGACTTTTGGGCTGTTGTGCCCTTTTTTTTCTTCTTTTGTCCTTGAGCACCCTCATTTTGTTGCCCTTCTACAGAAAACCACTTTTGCTTGGCTGTACAGTTAGCCTGGTGGTCCATACTTCTGGCACTTGAAACCCCAAAGTGGTTCAGGCACTAAGTGCGTAGGTTGTAGTACCCCAGTTACCCAATAAAGGGGGGAGCGGGGGTACCTTTCATGGTCCCGGGAAAACTTACCTGGTTGGAGTCTTCCCCCTTCGAAATCGGAACCCTCCCGCCCTGTGGGGTGATGTTATCACCCCACATCGTATAGACTGAAAACCCAAGTAGCACCATCTTGACTCTTTTCTCCTGGGGTTTTCGTGGCGAGAGGCCCCTTTTCCCCCCATCTTTTAACTCCTTTGTCTCCTGCAGAAAAAAGGGTGGCTTGATTTTGGCACAATGACATGCCCTACCCTCCGAAACCCGATCGACACCCGGGGATTTTACGCGGGCTCTCCAACCCCTTCCATTTGTAGGGTTGTCGAAGCCTTCGGGTTTTTTAACCCCGGGGCCCTTTAAATTTCGGGAAACGCCTTGGGGGGCCAACTCCCATCAAGTCGGACTCCGGCCTCGGCCGTTTTTTGGTCCGCCCTTTCGCTTTGGGGTTGCTCGTGGAGGCACCAGCTGTTTTTGGCTGTTCAGCTGGTGCTCCTGATTCGCAGTGGGGTCGTCTGGGGGGGCTCAGAACCCTTCCCGGTCTGGGGGCTGGCCCGGGGGGCCAGACGAAGTCCCTCTGTTACATCTGTGGACAGACATGTTTTTAACTGATTTATTTGTCTGTCCCCCATCTTGGCGCAGGCATAATGTCATCCTTGCTCGGGTTTCTTTTGCCCCCCCGGGGGCACATAAGGCTTCAGGGTGGGTGCCGTGGTCTGGGGCCCTTTACGGGTTTGTCAACAGTGGCTGTCGTGGGGGGTTTTGGTTTTTAGTTTTCCCTGTACTTTTGGGAGTGCTTCATCCCCTCACGCCCCCCCCCCACGGATCCAACAAGGGAAATGAGTCTAGAACCTAATCTAACAGCAACAGGGTATGGTGGGTATACCAGCCAATTTGCCGATTGCACTGGGACACAAGGACGTGTGGGTACCAACGGCAGCATGACTGCTTGACCCTAGCCCCCCGAGGGGGACCCCGATTGACCTACCGGGCTGGATCAGGCCGCCCGTCTTGGGCCCGAATAGAGGCCAAAGAGGGGTGTTGCTAGCCGCAGGGCGTCTCGTCACGGCCTCGCTCAACCCCAGGGCTCCCGTCTCCCAGCTCACAAGGGTGCCACCACGGCAAACACTGGGAATGTAACCTCTGGGGGTATCCCAGAGGGGATGCCCTTCCACCTACAGGGCATCATTGATGGGGAAACTTCTCTCCCCCCCTCAGTGGGAAGGGAGTCTTTCCTTTTTCCAGGCGTTCCTCTCCGCTCCTGGAGGGGACCTGTACCCTTTTTTTCCCAAATGAATCCCCTTTTTTCTGAAAAGCCCAAAGGTTTTTTCACCTCATTGGAAAGAGGGGGGGGCCTGCACCTTTCCTGTCGTTCCCTTTATCCCTCTGAAACAGCTGGCCACAATGTTTCACCACGGTTGGGAGAGAAAATTTAAATTTTTCCCCGGGGGTTCCCATGGCAGGCGGTTTTTGAGGGGGGTCCCCTTCTCTCTGAAACATCCAAAAGGGTGTTTCACCCCATGAAGAAGGTGGGTTCTGTACCATTCCCGAAACTCCTTCGTCCCTCTGGAAACAGCCAACCACCGACTGTTTCCATCACAGTGAGGGGGAGGACTGACTTTTTTTTTGGCATTCTTTTGGGGGGTGAGTTTAACGTGAATTTCCCCTTTCTCTGAAACACCCAAATTTCACCTCATGAAGTAGAGGGACGTAAACCCGTTCCTAAATTCCCTTTATCCCTCTGAAATAGTCAACCACAGACTATTTTTTCACAATGAGGGAGAAAACTAACTTTTATCCCGGTACTACCTATCCGGGGGGCTTATGTTCTGTCTAGCAGCTGCTATTAAAAGAAAACCCGGGTGAAGGCCTACAAAGGGGGGTCTACCTGCCTATCGCCCTATTCAAAGAAAAAAAGTGGCAGTCACAGATGGTCTGCCCGCCCATCCCCAACAAAAAAATGGCACTCTATGCACACGTAAGGCAGGCCTTTTAAGGGCCCCCCCCGACCACCCTCCCCTGCGGGAGGTAAAGGTTCCACCCAGCAGCCCCGAAGTGGGGGCCATTCACCAAAAGGGGTGCCAAAAGTCATCCTAATGCCGAAATTCGCATAAAAGAGAGGGTAGTAGGGCCGAAAACTACATGCAAGCACATAGCATCGGGCATCAACAATGGGGGGCCGTCACCCTCCGGTAACGCGGAAAACCGAGGCCGAGATTGATGGGGCCGGGCGCGGGGCTCTCTTTAAAAACCCTCAAAAACCAATGATCGAGGGGTCATGGCATCATTTAACTCTCCCCGCGTTGCTCCCCCACCCGCTGCCCCCGTCCGCCACCCTTCCGGAACCGATCATCCCCTCTCCTGATCGTCCAAACAAGGGCCGATTACCGCAGGAGAAGGGGAGGAGCCTGTTCTCTACCTGCTTTTGTTCGTCGCCGTTGTCTAATCTTCGTCCTGCCCGCGAACGGCTCAAAGTCTTCCCCCCAAGAAAATTTAACGTCTCTGTTCAGTACGCTGGTGTAAATTTTCCTTACTGACTCGTCGAAATTTTTTTTTTGCTTTTCCCTTTTTCCGTTCGAAACCGAACTTTTAGGTTTGGTTTAATCATTTGCTCCAAAACCAAAGGCTAATCACTGTTTAGATTGTATTAAAGGTCTTGATATTTTTCATTGCGAAAAAACAAACCCTCAATAAAGTCTCAGCTCCTTAAAAGGTGCATGTTAAATCCGATTCTTGATTTATTCACGATTTCAAAAACTTACCCCGACGTTTTTTTTGGGCCACAAAATCGCTTAAACGAAATTTGAATATTATAATTACCAAGCAAAAAGGTAAAAACGTATTTACCCTTTATAAATCTGTTATAAAGCAAGCTCTTTCCCCTTTTAAACGACAACCCGACTATAAAAAACTGCCTCCAACCGTATTCTTCTGTCACGGACCCATTTCGAAAAAACCTTAGACGTATTGCTCCCTTTTTGTCCTGACCCCCAAATTCTTTGTCGTTTAGAAGGGTTAATCCCCCTTTTCCGTATTTTTAGGCCTTCCAAAACTCACAAACAGGGCGTCCCTCAAAGGGCCCTATTTTTTTCGTCTTGCAACTCGTTACCCTCCTTTAGACTCATGGCTAGCGACGTTTTATCCCTTTTTGGGGCCCTTTTCTGATAGTCATATTAAACATTAAAGGTTTTCATGGATAAGTTAGAACTTGCCGACGCACGGTAAAATTAGTGAGCTTTGATTGATTCTTGTTCACTAATGTTCCGCTTGAAGATGTGTTAAATTCTTAAAAAAAACTTTATTCAGCTCGTGAAAGACCCCTATTCCGGTCAATTGTTTTTATTGATCCTTCGTTTGTGCGTCCGAATAATGTTTTTACTTTTGACGGCAAATTTTTTATAAAAAAATCAAGGGTACCCGCATGGGAATACTTAAGCCCGGTCCTTGCGAATTTTATAGGGAGTTTGAATTGAGCTCCCCCCCGTCGTTTCCCCCCCCCGACACGGTTTTGGTTTTTTATTTTAGATTTTTTCTTTGGGGCAAGCGAACCGTTCAGTTTTCGTGATTTTTCTCATAAACTCAAAAACCTCGCGCGACTATAAATTTTTAAAGTAGAATGGAAAATTCAGGAAATTACCATTTCTCGAAAACTGTTATTAAATGTAAATGGCTCGCTTAAATTTTTTGTTTACCGTAAACCCACTCACACCGCTAATTATCTTCATTTTTTTTTCGAATCACCCGTTATATGTTAAAAGTCGTAGTCTCGTCCATGTTTCTTAGGGCATATAGAATTTGTGACAATGATTTTTGATCGGGGGGCTTACGTCATTTTTTAAAATTTTTTGAAAATTTGGATACCCTTTTTTTCTTAAATCAGGGACCCCCACCCCGAGATGGGAAAATTTTATCTCATTCCCGTAATTCTCACAGATAGGCCAGTAATCTGTTAATTTTTCCGTATAACCCCTCCTCGATGAAAAAAGGGACTGTTTTAAAAGGGGGCTGGCATTTACATTTCCTTACATATCCAAACTTGCGTAACTTTAGTAAAACACAATGCGGCTAGCGGTGCTCTTTAGACTTCTCCCGGTATTTACACTTACCTTGTAAAAATTGCCCCAAATTTACATAGGGAGACCGGTGAGCTTTTGAGAAAAGAATTATGAACACAGCGTGATATTAATTTGCTAGAGAACAAATGCTTTTCGTTCTTACGGGTGAAGGGCACCCGGGTTAACGGAAAAACGCTAAATTTTTTCATAAATCAGCCAAATTTGTACAAGAAAATGTTGAAACTCTTTTTTAATTTGAAAAAAGCCTAATTTTAAAATTGAGTGCTGGGCAAAGGGGCTTGGATGATCTACCTCCTCGTTTTGCAAAACCCCTTTCCCCCGACTCTTCGCCCTTTACCCCCCTGAACCTGATTCGCTCTTGTTCGCCCGTTCTCTATATATACTTGCAAAATTTTCTCCCTTTATCCTTTCGGGTTTTTTTCGTCTGAAGAGAACTCGTAAAAGTTCGAAACGTTACGGGTTTTGTTTCATTTTCTACTGTGGCGTTTTTTCTTTTCTATATATAAAATATAAATATATTAAAATTTTATATATATATATAATTAAAATATATATATATATATATTATATATATATATAAATACTCAAAACAACTTTATTGTGTGTGTATAATATATATATATATAATATATATAAAATAATTATATATTATATATATAAAATATATATATTTACGTGTGTGTGTGTGGTGGGTGTGTGTGTGTGTGGGGTGTGTGTGTGGTGTGTGTGTTGGGTGTGTGTGTTGTGTTTTATGTATATGTATAGTTTTTTCCAAAAATGTTAATATTCATATACATGTGTATTATATTAAAAATATACAAAATTTTACACGAATGTGTATATTAAACATTTTAAATTTTATACATACATACATATTTTTTACTTGTGTGTGCGCGTGGTGTTGTGTGGTGGGTGTGGGGTGTGTATGCATATATAAAAAAAATATTAGGTATAATATTCAAAAATTTTATATTACCATATCTGTAATTTTATGTAAATAATACATAACATACCTGTAAGTATTTATTAACAAATTTTATAACATATACAATCACATCCACACACTTATACCACCACAAAACACAACACACCCTGAATATATTATATATAATATATAATATAAAATATATATTTTATATATATATATATATTTATTTTATTATAAATATTTAAATAATTATTCTATATATTATATATATATATATATATATATTATATATGTATATTTCACACACCACACACACACACCACCCACACACACACACACACCCCCAACCACACACACACCCCAAACCACCCACACACACACCACACCACCACACACACACAAACACACACACACATACACACACACACACACATTATATAATATATATATAAATATAATATATATATTATATTATATATATATTATATATATATATTTAAATATATATTAAATATATATTATATATAATATATTAATATATATATATATATATATAATATATATTATATATAATATATATTATACATATATATATATATATATTTAAAAATTTTATATATATTATATATTCATACAGCAAATGTTCCTGATGTTTTAAAGTAAATTTTATACATATATAATATAATTTAAAATTTTATATATAATTTTATATATATAATATATTATATAATTAATAATTATATACATATCATACATGTTTATCTTTTTTTAACTATGTAATATATGTGTGTATGCTACATGTTGCCGTATATGTGTGTGTAGGGGGATATATATATATATATATATATTATATATATATATATAATATATTTTAAAATTTATATATATAATAAAAAGATAATGTAGATAGATAGATATAGATATAGATATAGTATAATATGTATAATTTTATTCATGATTAAAATTCTAAATAATATATATAATATAAAAATATATTTTATATTATATATAATATATTCTTTATTTTTATTACATAATATTGTATACATAAAATTCATACATACATACATACATGCATATATGTGCATGTATGTGTAGGTATGTATATATATAATATATAATAATATATATTATATATTTTATGATAGATAAAGAAAGATAGATTAGTAGATAGATATTTAATATAATATATACATATATATACATACATATATATGTTTGTCTGTTTAATTATGTATAAATATGTATGCATGTATTTGTGTGTGTGTGTGGATATATATAGATAGATAGATAGATAGATAGATTAGATGAAAA
>NW_023663148.1:0-15267 GCF_015228065.2 Penaeus monodon
TTTATTTGATAATTTTGATTGATAATAATAATGATAATGAGGTGATGATTTTATCGTTCATTACAAACTGTGATCAGTATGATTATCATCATTATCCTGTAATTACCATTTATCCCAATTACTAATATTATCACTAATATATGATGGAAATTTGATTTAATGAAAATAAAAATCATATTATTATTACCTTATTATCATTATAACTAATATTGTTATCATTATTATTATTTATTTTTTATCATTATTTTTATTATTATATTCATTATTTTATTTTTTATTATTATTTTTATTATTATCATCATTATTATCATCATGATTATTATGAATATTGTTATCATTATTATTCTCATTATTACCATCATCATTACATCATCATCATCATCATCATCATCATCACCATAGTTATTGTTATTATCATTATTAACTATTATTGTTATTATTATTATTTGCATCATTATCATCATTGTTTTTGTTTATTATCATTACCAATTTTATTATACTCTTCATCATCATCATTATTATCACCACCATCATTTTTACTTCATACACCATCACGTACAGGTAAACAAAACCAACAACAACAAAGAAAAAACCCTATACGCCTATACACAAAAAACAAACAAAGACTTATAGGCTTATACACATAGTCTTCTCTTCTATGTAGGCTCAAAACGGCAGTTAAACTAAAACGTAAGCCTTTGCCCAAGAATTCGAGTTAAATACAAACTAATGTATACGTTGTGGCTTCTGACTGTTAGGGTGATGTAATAATATGCGCGCACGCATCTGTGAGGAATTTTATTTGATTGTCCGGGAAATGGCTATTTTTTGTGTGTATCTACGTATGTGGCTATTATTTTTATGTTATCAGTTAGATTTTGATCCTAAGTGTCTGTTTCTGATTGACATTCTGTTATTTCCTAACTACCATTTTCCAGAAAGTAATTTTTTTTAGACATATTTGAATATATAATCACACACAAATTTTATATATATATATATAATATATATATATATATATATATATTATATATATATATATGTATATAAATAATAAATAAATATAGATATATATATATATATAATATATATATTATATTAAAAATATATATATAATATATATATATATATATATAATATATATGAGGGAAGGGGCGAAATTCCTTTCTTGTAGGATATGAAAATACTAGTTTGTTTCCCTGAAAACAAATTCTGCTTGTTTATACTTCAGCTATACATGAATAAATAAAAGCGACTTGCGTATTTTTCTCTTGTCCCTCTTTTTATATTCTTCATATATATTCTTTAGCTGGCCCCACAACACACACACCACACACACACACACACACCACACACACACACACACACACACACCACCAAAAAACCCCCAAGAAAAAAAAAATATTTATATATTTTTATACATAAAATATATATATATATATATAAAATATATTTTATATTATATATGCAGTTTGTATCCTATGTATACTATATAATTTATTTTCACATACATATCTACTTATGTATGCATGTATTAATATATATAATATATATTATATATTATATTATAGCTCATATTTATATGCTTTATAATTTTAAAAATATATAGATATTATATATATAATATATATATATTATATATATATATTATAATATTATATTACATACTTATTTTTTTGGATTGTTTTTTGTGGGACTTGTAAATAGGAGGTTTTTAAACCCTCCAAATGGGTATAAAGCCTCGCAGATGAATGTATGTTCCCCGGGGCTTCGTTCTGTCGCTTAACCCTCTGACACGTTTCCAAAAACCTCCTAAAACCCCCAAATGTAAAAAAAATTTTATAAAAAAAATTTATATATATATATATTAATTATATAATAATTATAATATTATATAAAAATATAAATATATTATAAAACAAATTTTTTAAAATATTTTTAAAATTTAATTATTTTAATTTTCTATATATATTATATAATTATATTATATATAATATTATTTTATATTTTTTTGGGGGGGGGGGGGGGGGGGGGGGGGGGTGGGGGGGGAAAAAAAAAAAAAAAAAAAAAAAAAAAAATTATAAATATATATAATCAATATATATATATATATAAAAAAAAAAAAAAAAAACAAAAAAAAATTAAAAAAAATAAAATAAAAATATTAATATATATATATTATATATTATTTATATTATATTAATTTTATTATATTATATAATAATATATTTAAAATTTTTATATTAAATAATAAATTATAAAATCTAATAAATTATAATAATATTTATAATATAATGTTTTTTTGTTTTTTTTTTTTTTTTTTTTTTGTTTGTGTGGGGTTGTTGTTGTTGTGTGTGTTTTTGTGTGTGTGTTTGTGTGTTGTGTTGTGTGGGGGTGGTGTGTGGGGGGGTTTGTGTTGTTGGGTGGGGTTTTGTGGGTGGTGGGGGGTGTGGTGTTGGTTGTGGGTGTGGTTTGGTGTGTGTGGGGGTGTGTGTGTGGTTGTGGGGGGGGTGTGGGTGGGGTGGTGTGTTGTGTGTGTGTGTGTGTGTTGTGTTTGTGTGTACTAAAATTTACGGTTTAAAAAAGTGAATCACGAGGAAAAATCAATAAATGCCCTTGCAAAAAAAAAACTTTTAAAAGCTATACATCTAGGAATTGATTATCATATCCTTTCTTTCCCCCCCTTTTTTCCCCCTTCCACGCCCGGTAAAACCCCCCCCCCCCCACACCCCCTCATGGGCTAATATAAATCGATCACCACACCCTGTACGTATTGAAACTCACAATCGAAACCCACCAAAAAATAGAAAAAACACACCATACAGGGGAATAAAGAACAAAACAAATACATCCGTTAAGGTAAGTTATTCGTTGGGTTTTGGGAACTCTTTCTGAATTACTCATAACCCAGCGGCCGCCGGATGCGCGAGGCCGGCCCCGACCGCGACCGTCACTTCGCAGCCAGACTTCGTTGGGGGAAGAGGTGGGTTGTCGGTGTTTCTCGGGTCAAAATTATGGTTAATTTCCTTTTACGTTGACATTTCTGTCACTTTCATAGTGATATTCCCAATCGAGTTAATGTAGTGTGGGTCGAGTGTGGTTTTCTTGGATTGTTTTCGTATTTATTTTGTAAGTAGGAGGATTTTTAAATTTCCCTCCAATGGCTATGTAATGCTTGGGGAGATGACTGTTATTTTCCCCCCTCCGGGCTTCACTTCTGTCGCTTGTATACCCCTGACAACCCCCCCAAACACCCCTTAAAACACTCAAAAGTAAGGAATATAAACTTACGTAACCGCCATCCCCGTAAAAAAGCCAACAATCCATAATTAAATTTACTTACGCAAGAAGAAAACCGAATCACACTAATAATTAAGCAAACATAACCGCCCGTAGTAAGTCCCCCTCCCTCGTTCAACACGCCCCAAATTATAAAATGGGTAAAATAACTAAAATATACACGTATCCAAAGCCCTTGGGAAGCCAGGGAACCCCGATAGAAAGATGCCAAAGGACAAAGGATGTTTCGGGAAGGTCATAGAAGGAGGCCCCAAGCCCTAGGATCCTCCCGCCGGCTTTTGCGCGCAGGATAAAGCCGCCCGTCTAGGATACCGGCTTTTTGTGCTGTTTCTATTCTTTTTTTATTACTTTGTAGGTTTTCCCCCTCCTTTTTTTTGATGTTATTTTTATGGTTTTTTGTAATGGGCTTTGGGTTTTTTTACATTCGTTGAGGGGGAAATTTTTACTACGGGTTTTTGTGACATTTTCCCTGTGGGTTTTGTAAGGTTTCAAAATCGGTGGTTTAAAAGAAGGGAATTTGGTTCTTAGTTGATTTGGAAGGTTGTATGATCCTTGACTTTGGTGGGTCTTCATTGACTTTTTTTTTTTTTTAACAAGGTCCTTGAAAGTGAAGTGGAAGGATTGCTTGTTGCATTATTGATTTGAACCACTTTATTGGAGCTCAAGTTGCTTTCTTGGAATTTTTGCCTGCCTTGACCTTGTATATTATTTCCCAGTGGAAAATCCTCATTTATTTAGTTTTAATTAAATTAATTAAAATAATTTTAAAAGTTTTGGAACATCTTTTTTGTTTTTAAAATTCCCGGCTATTCATCTATTTAAGGCCTTGAATGAGAGTGAAGGTATATTTTATGCTTTGTTGAATGCATAGCAAGATTGATTTTAGTTTGTGGAATGTGAGTGGTGGCTTGTTGCAGTGTTGATTGCTAGTCTGGTCTGGTTTTGGGGGGTGAAACACTTACTCTCCATCTATTTTCTCTAATTTTAGTGTTTTGTGCATTTCTTTTTGGTATTTCAGTGTGAGAGAAAGCTTGAATTTTAGGAAGGAAAGGCTATAGTTTTGAAAAGTAAAAGGGTGTATTGGAAGTGTTGTTTTTACAAGGAGTGGCTTTTGAATTATGAACACAGTTTTTTTAAACCCCTAGCATGAAAAGAATATAAGCTGTTCAGGTATTTCTACCCAAAATGCAAAGTAGTGTTTATTTAGTTCTCATTTTGAAGTTGGCTAACGAGTAAATTTGCATATTCCTGCACTGTAAAATGTAGGTGTGAACAAGGTAGTAGTAATTGTTTGTGAAAAGTGCACTTGTCTAAAATTTCAAAAGCTTTCTTTTGGACAAGATAGCCCCAACATTCAAAGGTAATTTATGGCTATTCTTAAATAACTTGACCATTTATTTGCATCATAAGGGTTTAGAAGCATGCAAGAGGATGTAAAGCGGGGGAAAATTCTTCAAAATTGTTAAAGTGGCCGGTGATTTGGAAGAGGATATGGCAAAAATTCAAATATCGATGACCGAGGATTGAAATGAAGTGTGGAAGACTAATACCTTGGAAGATAATGGAAATTTTAGCTAGATGTGATTTTATTGACTTTATTGGAAGGGGCTTCTGGGTGATTAAAGTACCAAAATTGCAAGTATAGTTAAGGAGAGTACAAATGTATGATAGCCTTGATAGTTTTATGGTATCTTTACAGATAGTTACATCATGCAGGTATATTGAAATTTTAAAGAATAGTCATTTCTTTCTCTTACTTTTTCCTTGGCTAAAATCTATTAACACAGTGGCTTGTCTTGCATTAAAAACTTTTCATGGAAAAAATGCCCCGATTAGAACCCTTTAGTGCATTGAAAGGGTTTTGAAATTGGGGTTTTTTTACCTGTATTTTCTGCATCTTTATATTTAACCATTTTTAAGACCAGTTCAGTCAAGTGAAGAATTACTGAATTAAGTGATTTGCACCAGTTGTATGATTGTAGTTTAAGTTAAATCATAAGGTAAGCCTTGTAAAGGACATGGTGTAAAAAGATGCTTACTGTGTATTGAATCATGTCCTTCAGTCATGCTGCTGAGAATAAAATTTCAATCTAATGAACTGTAAGTAGGAGGGACTCGTGCTTGGTATTTAACTTTAAAATTTTGGAAATGTGGTCTGGTTCACAATAAACCTGTTGTGTAAAGTACAAGGAAAATTTGGGGAGAATAAGCCTTGTGTAAAGGCAAGCTCTTATTTGCATATTTGTTTTGCATAGTCATTGTTTTTTTATGCTTAAAGGCTTTTACTAGAATGAAGTTCAAACCTGTGTGCTTTTAAGCTATAGACTTGCTTTTAGTAGTCCGACAATATTTGGAAGGCGACCAGACCAGACAAAAGAACATAGAAAAGGGCTGTCTGAGATTAAGATGGTAGTATCATTTGTATGAAAACTAGTATCCTTTGTAAACGAGCCAATTTGTTAGACATGATTCATATGGGCATGTATCCACCAACTAGTGATAGAAACCTTAATTGCAGATCAGTTTTCTAATTTGTAAATTTTTTGCACTTCATTAGTAGCAAATGTGAATGGAAACCTGCCTTGATTTTTGGTATGTCTGGATATTCATTTGGTTCGACAGCAATTTCACCAAAATGCTAGTTCTCATTGCTGTGAAACGTTTTATATGAAGTAAGATGACTTAATTGGTTTATTCTATAAGAATGATGACCTTGATTACAAGTATTATGCAATCTACAAATGCTTCTATATTTCAAATGTTTTTTTTTTTTTTTTTTTTTTTTTTTTTTTTTTTTTTTTTTTTTTTTAAGGCAAATGTCTGAGTTGCCTGAAATTTTGGTATTAGTTGTACATTGCTATAATTTGCTTAGTTTATTTATCTAAATTTCTTGGCTTTAGTTATGTATTTTGTAAATCTATATGGTTGGGGGGCAGTGTTAACCATTTTAATAATTTACATGGTGATATTTTAAAGGGATATATATATTAATATATATTATATATATATATATTATATATATATATATATATATATATATATATATAAAAAAATTTACTGTTTTTTTCATTAGGATTTGGGTGTTATTGCACACGTCAAAAAGAACTTCAAATGGATCAAGCTATCTTATCAGAACCCGTATGCTTGAAGTTTCACTGTTTGCCAGGTTTGGTAATCGGCTGAACCAGATAACCTGTGAAGTGGAACCTTGCAATTAACACAAAAACTGGACATGTTCTGTTGTTTGTAAAACTGGAAAGTGCAATAAAGTTGGAGCAGTAAGAAAGTGGGTGGAGAGGGATATATCCATAAGAGTGAAAGGGGGCTCTGCTTGCTCTGCTCCCCACTGGGAGAAAAATTCTGGATAAATCAGAAACTAAAACGAGCTCAACTATTGTTGAATACCTGTGATCACAGGTTTTTATTTGTGGAATCAAGTTCACAGAAATGCTAGGAAAGTTTCCGCAGGCAAAACGTCGTTGGCACAGTGTTTCATTTGATCTGCCAGATGAAGAGCAAGAAACGAGGATCATTTAAAGTCTTTGCTTGAAGATATTGAGAATCTGAAACTTTCAAATAAGACTGAAATTATTAGGTATGTAGATAGATTAATAAAAATGACTGAATGTCTCTTAAGGTGGTAGCTTTTAACAATTTTAAGATTTTGCAACAAGTGGTTAATAAAAATCTGAAGGTTAATCCACATGAAGCATGTGTGCACATGTTAAGCATGAGTTGGAATTTCTGGAACTATTATGTAATGTTTATGAGTAGCCTATTCCAATATTTTATTTCTAATCCCCCCCCCACCCCCACAGAATACCAAGCCCACCACCATGAGAAAACACTGTTCCAGCTATTGGCCAACTGCCCCTGTCTTCAAGGGCACTGCTGTTGTTGATGGGCAGTTCAAGGAGATCTCCCTGGGAAAATTACAAGGCAAATATGTCTTTTCTTCTTCTACCCTTTTGGGTTTCACCTTTTTTCTGCCCCCTGAAATTATCGCCTTCTCTGACCGTGTTGAAGAATTCAGAAAATTGGATGGAAGTGGTTGCTTGCTCTACAGACTCCCACTTCTCCCACCTTGCTTGGTAGGTATTAATGCTTTGTCCTAATTATTAAAAGTTTTTTGAGAGATATTAATTTTGATTTTTATTAATCCCCCATCCTCCACCCCACAGGATCAACACTCCCCGCAAGGAAGGTGGTCTTGGTACGAAAGAAAATCCCTCTTCTGGCTGACAAGTCAAAGGAAGTTGCAAAGGCTTACGGAGTCCTTAAGGAGGATGAAGGCATTGCTTTTAGAGGCCTCTTTGTTATTGATGGCAAGCAGAATCTCCGTCAGGTATGTCAACTAGTGCTACAAATGAATGTTGTAATTTGGAAACGGTTTAGGCAAGCAAATTTTAATTTTTTCCCTTTTTTTTTTTTTGTTTTTTTTTTTTTTTTTTTTTTTTTTTTTTTTTTTTTTTAGTAACATTATAAAACCCCCAGTTCCGGATGTATGGTGAAGTAAAATTGTCTGGCATGGAAGGAAGTTTTGTTCATTGAATAAAGTTTGAACCTTTATATTATACAATAATTTCAGATTGATGTAAATGTTGTCAGTTTTCAGTAAAAAAATACAATACAATTTATCAGTACTTATAAGGCTTAGTTTAAGAGGTTATCTATATTTGATTAAATGTCTTCCCTTTCCCCCTTTCCCCAGTATCCCTGCTGGCTGGAAACCGGAGCCAAGACAATGAAGGCCGATCCTACTGGCAGCAAAGAATACTTCCAGAATGAAAAATTAATATAACACATCTTTTCTTGGATATTTTTTTTCTCCTTTTATAATATTTAGGATCTGTCTTTTTCCCAAAGGTTGGCATTCAGATATGGCATTAGGTTCATTCGGGTAATGATCTTTCCTTTTGTTTAAACCGGTTTGAAAGCTCAAGTAATTACAGTACACAACAAGTTTGAATCAAAATAAGTTCAGGTTATTTTGAGAAAAGCTGCGTTATATCACATATCAGTATTCTATGTTTTGGGTGTATATTTAATCAAAAACTTGCCAGTCAGCTGCCTTTATAAATATCCTGTGTTTTCCCCCCTTATCTCCTGAAAGATTGTTTTGGCTGAATTTCAAGTGTGTTAATTTTTTAAAATTTTTAGTATTCAGTTAACTAAGATTGAATTAAATTTGCATCCAATGCAAGTGTAAATTTAGTGAACTGGTCAAATTTTTTTAACCCTTCCAATGAAATTGAAACTGAAACCCTTTTCTTCATGCTCCATCCTGTGAACTTTTAAAATATTCTTTCATGATGATTTGGCTTCTTTTGCATTGCTTAACTATTAATGTGTAAACGTTTTGAGATACCAGTAAAAATGGTCCTAAAAATCCCACTGTAGTAAGTCACCTACATTGTTTCCCTGCATGTTCAGCATTATGCTGTAAAACCAATTTGTTGTTGCCCTGAGAGCTCCACTTGTACTAAATTTGCTGACACTGAAATAAAGCTAACATGATGCCAGTAAACTGTCTTGAGAAAATCAATAATTTTAACAGGGTGCTTATGTCCCATCAACACTCCCACCCCAGATCCCTTCCTTGTTACTGGGGTGTGGGGGGGGGGGGTTAGGGGCTTAGCAGCTTAGCAGGTAGACTGGCCCAATGAAAGGATCACCCCTGTCTTGGATCTGTCCTTGCCTCAATAAAATTTGCATAATTTTTTAATTTTCCCCCCCCCCCCCCCCACTTCACCCCTAACCCCCCACCCTACTTATTGTACATGTCACTAATGACACTAGATGTTAATGCATGACAGAAATTTTTCATAAATTATGCTATGACCTTTGTATTTGGGGAGGGCTTTGCCCCAAAGCCTCGCACTCCCTATATTTTTGATATGCTGCTAATGACCTTAGATGTTTGGGCAGGAAAATTTTGTTAATGAAATCCCCCCCCCCCCTCTTCAGCCCCTTCTGTCCACTTTTCTAAACCATTAACTCATTTTTCCCTTTTTCATTTTTTGGCCCCAAAAACTCCCCATAAACCCCCCTTATGTGACCTTTGTGTCTTTACCCCATTTCCCCCCCAACCCTTGCCCTTTCCTTAGGTGAGGCGGCAAAAGATGGGCTGATTTCCCCAACGCTGGGGAGCCTGGCCAAACTTTTTTTGGTTTTTTTTCCCCTTTGTTTGTTATCTGCTACCCCTCCAAGGGGAAACCCGGGGAAAGGTGGGCTGTTTTTACCCGAACAACCAGGACCATGGCAGGTTTTTTAAAATTATTCCCCCTCCCCTAGGGGCAAGAGGCCTTGCCCCCTTTAAATCCAATACCCCAGAATGAAACCCCCCCAATTCCCTGAGGCTTCCCTTTACCAGCTCCAACCCGATAAACCCCCCTTTCTACCTTCTTTCCCAAGCCCTCAACCCTTAAGGAACATTTCCACTCTCCCAGAAATGCTCAATTTCCCAAAACCACCTCTACCCCACAACCTCCAACATCAACCACCCCATCCTCCCTTATTAAACCTTACAGCCTTTTGCCCCCTCCCCATAACACTACCTCCCTTAACACTACCCATCTTCGTCACGTCCCCGCCCCTTCACTACCCCTATCTCTAACAACAATTTGAAACCCTCTTAGCCAGCCAAATGGGACCGATTTTGTGATCCCTCCCACAGCTCCCTACTCTGAAACACCCTTCTCTTCCAACAATGTCTCCAAAAACAAGTAGGTAAAGTCCTTTCCGTAGCCGACCCGAACCGCTCCCGTCTTGTCCAGAACATCCGAAAACCAGCTATAGCATTAAAAAAAACTGACCTATATGGTAACCCCATCCCAACCCCATACTCAATACTTGCACCGGGAAAAGTTTCAATCTCCCCAGCAAATGCCCATCTATACAAGATTGGTCAATTGTGGAAGACTACTTGCCTGTCTCACAGACTATGATGCAACATCATGACCAATTTACTCCATGGGTCCCCCGTTTTTCCAAAACCCCTACTAGGGCCCAAAAATTTTCGTTAGGCAAGAACCTTCCCTTTAAAAGCCAATGGAGATTCCCCCTGCCTCCCATTTAAACCAAACCCCACTCCCCGCAGTGCCAAATTGTTGGCGGCCTGGACCCCCAAAAATTGGCCGTCCCACCAATTGGACTATGTGCCCCAAACCCGGCAACGGGTCACTGCCTGAACAATCAGCAAGCCCACGTGGCAGCCCCCATAATTATTTTACTATTTTCCCACCTAAATTAATCCCCCTACCCACCTTCCCCGATCAAACCTTTTTCCACCTAAACCAGACAAAGCCTGCACAGGTCTCCAACTCCTACCCCAAACCTTTCCCTCTCCTACCCCACCCCCTAAAAATCAACCCCCCCTCTTTCCCTACACCTTTCCCCACCTTCTTTTCCCCTAAACCGAGACACTCCCTCTCCTACAGAAACCTTTTTTCCCCCAAAACTTCCCCCCCTCCTCGACTATTGAAAAACAAAACAAGAAAACGTTTACCCCAACCTTCCTCCTCCCCTTCCCCCTCCCTAAACCTTTCCTTTTTTCCTATGTTGAACACCATCCTCCTTCCCCCCCCACAAAAACCTTTCCCCCCCAACCTCCCAACCCTCCCAAAAAACCTAATATTTTAAATTTACCCCCATGGGAACTGACACTAACCTTTTCCCAAATCTTACAACCCCCCTCTCCTTCCCCTCAGTAAGCAACCAACCTCCCCACCTTCCCCCCTCAACCCCCTTTTCCTTTCCCCTCCCCCAGCCCATCTTCCCCCCAAAACCCCAACCGCACATTAACCCTCCACCATCCCCTTAATCCCTTCCCTCCCCAAAGACCCTTGAATCCCTTTCCCCTTTAACCCTCTAAAGTAATCCCAAGGGCCTTTTTACACCCTCCTCCCTGCCCGTTTCCTCTTACCTCTGTTTTCCCCCACCTATCCCCCTTCACCGCCCCCTATCAACATCCTTACAGAATCCCACACTTTGCTTCAACCCAAACCCATTCTCTTTCCTCAAACGCATACATATTCCCCATCTAATCTAATTTCCCTTTCCAAACCCAACCCTAACCTTTTCCCCTCACCAAATTCCTTTGCCCACTTAGAAAACTAATCACAAACTCAACCACCTTCCCTAACATTAACTATTTGTGCTACATGACCTTAGATGTCTAGCACATTTATCTTGCTTTTAAAAACCATTTTAACCATTCCTTTTTTTACCATTTGTTTTTAAACCCCTGAAACCCTTCTGGAAATCCACAAAAAAAACACACTACCATAAAATTAACTTACCTGGGGCATTACCCAAGCCCACCCTACCGCTGAATTTTGTATATGCTGCTATTACCTTGAAAGTTTAAGCAGCAGGAATTTTAATGGGCAAGCTCACCCTGGTGTATTTTTTCAATAGATCCTGTATTTTTTGTGGCAATAAAGATGTAAGTCTACAGTCATCTTTGAAGTTTCATTATCATACAGTTGTATGTGAGAGATCTTTCAAGCCAGCTGAGAGAAGTCAAGGGATTATAACTAATGTAACCCAAAAATACCCCCCACCCCTTGCTAGTTGTTGGGGTGGAGACAGACTTAGGCCCAATGTAGCTCACCCCTTGGCCTTGGTCCTCACTCCAGCTAATTCTGTCTACTTATCTTTTAAAAATTTTTTAATATCCCCATCTTTAATTTTACCCTTTTCCCCCAATACTTCTAAAACCAAAAATTTTTCCCTTCTTTTCTTTAAGTGGTCATTTTTTTCTGACCCTGGCACGGAGATACATTTTTTTTTTTCAAAATTTACCTTGGGGGAGTCTTGGCCCCCAATTCCCCCAATTTTATTTTTATAATTTATTTATTTGGGTTTAAGAGATTTTGGGGGGTTGAAGGGGTAGCCAAGGTAATTTGAAATGAAAACCCGCCCCGTATTTTAACCCTAATTTGCTAGTCTTTTGATGTCTGGTACATTTGTTGTTTTGACCACTGACCATTCTGAAAATCCAGAACATCCCCTTTACTGAACCAAAAAACTTTCTTACCTTGGGGGCTTTCCCCCCCAAGCTCCTTTTTATCACTACATTTTATATATCCTCCTATTGGCCTTTCATTTTGTTTTAGCAGAAAATGTTCAATAAAAAAATAAATGTGTTGAAAGGATGAAAGGGTGACCTTGTGTCAGTCATGAATGTCCTAGAGAGCCATACGCATGGTATTTCCCCCTATCCAATTGTTATCTCAAAATTACCCTTTTCCCCCCCAAAACTTTACCATAATGTGGAGTAACCTTTGGTGTCTGGTACATTTGTTTGTTTTGACCACTGACCCTTCTGTAAATCCACACACAATACTGAACCAAAAAAACTTTTCTCACCCAATCTCAATATTTTGTATACACTGCTAATTAATTACCTTAGATGTTTATGCAACAGAAAATGTTCAATAAATAAATAAAAATGATCATGGCCAGTAATGAAACTTTGTATCATTATAGGGCAAATAGCCCCAATGATTTCAATTCTTCTGGTTCCTTGTCCGTTCTCCTTTGACCACACTCTGAATAATGCAACTAAATCCTTCCTCAGTGCCTCACATCAGTTCAGTCCAAATCACCATCTAGGTCAATACTAAGTCTACAGGAAACATTTCTCCTCACCCAATATCCTCTACTTTGTCTCCACCCCCACACTTTCTTCATCAACTACTACTACCTTAAATTTCTACTCTAATGTTATTGTCCACCTCTCTGCAATACTACTTTTCCAACACTACTCCCTCTTCCACAGTCCCTGTCCTACTACCTACAAAACATCTTGAATACTCTTTTAGCTCAGCCAAAAGGAATCTTTTTTTTTTGTAATCCCCCCCCCCCCACAGCCCCTTACTCTGACAACAATTTTCTTCTAGTAATGCCTCCAAAAACAAATTGGCAGTTTCCTTCTGCAGCTGACCCAATCATTCCTGCCCTTGTCACACTTACATCAGGATCCCAAGCTAAAGCATTATCAACCCTGACTTCACAGGCAAACTAATTACTGCCCAACCTCATCCCTCCCTCAATACTTGCACCAGATCGTCCCCCAACTCCCCAAAATTGCTTAGACAAGGATTGGTCAGATTGTGGAGAAAACTTACTCGCTTGCCTCATGGCTATGATGCAGTGTCAGCACAATGCTACACCATCCCTCCTAGAGACCATCATAAGTCCCCCCCCCCATATTGCCAAGATTATATTTGTAGACATGACCTCCCCTTTAATATTTACATTGAAGGAAGTCCCTCCCTGCCCAACCATATAAATCTTCCCCCATCAATGTCAGAATTATTGGCATTTAGGCCATTCTGCCAACAATGCCATTTCACTGCCTATGCCCTCTCTGTGCCCAACCTGGTCAAAAATTGATCAAACACTTGCCAGTCATGCCGTGTGCAACCGTCCCCTCCCAATGAATTTTTATAGGGGTTTCTTCCCAAAACAAATTGAGTTGAAGTGTAATTTTTAGAGTCAACAGGAAGCACGCTAGGTTTTCTACTCTAATAATGCCCCTTCCCCTTTTCCCTCCCCTTTTCCCTCGCAAGATTTTCTACCCCCCCCCAGTATCTCTTCCTTTACTTTTCCCTTTTCCCTCTCTCATCAAATTCTTTTGCCTTTTCAAAATCCGATACTCAATCCTACTTCCTTATTCCTACCCCATTTTCTCTTTGCACAAGACAAGCAAATGCTCCCCCCCATCACCCAAACCTCCCCCTCCAAACCCTCTCCCCATCTGCCTCTCCCCCCCCTCAAAAGAAACCTTTTTTTCTCTGCCCCCCAACCACTACACTGCAAAAACCCTGAAACATTCCAACTTCAAATCATACCTAATCATGCTTCCCCCTTTCCCCCAACCCTACACTTCTATGTGTACCATTTTTTCATCAATTAACCCCTCTTTACCCTTTCTTATTAATGCTTTCTGTTGTATTGCCATGATGTTAGCAAAATTTTTTTTGCTTTGTAACCTTAACCATTGAATACAAACCCCAAAATTTCACTTCTGTGGGGCGGACAGTACTTCCCCTTTTTCTGTTCCGGTAAATTTTTATTGTAATTATTTTTTTGGGCCCTTTGGGTTGGGTGTTACAGCCCAACATGTTTTTTTCACAACAAACCGGAAACTTGCAGTCAAATTTCTGGTGGTCGGGGAGTGATGATACAAATTAACTAACTTACAGTACTAGTGTAAAGGGCCAACACTTGCCATTCTGTCTTAGGGTATTATACTCCATTGGGCCCGACTTTTTATTACATTCGTTCACAGCAAAAAAAAAAAAAAAAAAAAAAAAAAAAAAAAAAAAAAATTTTTTTTTTCTTTTTAAAGATTAATGGTTGAAACAAAAAACATGCTAGACAAAAGGTCATATGGGATTCTCATAAAGTATTGTGGCAAAAAAATTAAAAATTGTTACGATAGGGTAATCGACAGAAAAAAGGGGATGAAGAAGAGAAAAAAAAGGAAGGAAAGAAAAAGACCATACAAATTATTTTAGGGGAAGGCTGAGGTCCAAGGCAAGATCCCCCCCATTGAGCCATGTCCCTATCCCTAACCCCCAAAACAACAATAGCAAAAGGGTTGGGGGGGCTTGGCTTTTGCTGTCAGCGTTAATTAAAAACCCCTTTTTTTGAAAGGTTTCCTGAAAAATTTAAACCCGCTCATTAACTACTGCCTAGTTAAGCCCCAAAGGGCCCCAGGAAGGGTTTTTCATTGTAGGTAATTTTTTATAAAAGTATTAACTTATTTTTTTTCTAATGCTATTACAGTACTGTTTTTATTTTTTTATTATTAAAAAATTATTACAGTTTTTTTAACAAACAATCTCAGTATAAAATAGAAGGGAAAAAAAAGGAAATGGATAAAAAGGGGGGAAGGAAGATTAGTAATTTACTCCTTGGGTGGGAAAAAATTACATTTTTTTTCCCTTTCTATGG
>NW_023663149.1:0-12500 GCF_015228065.2 Penaeus monodon
CACCACACACCCCAAAAAACCAAAAAAACCACGCACCAACCAAAAACCGCACCACAAACAAAACCCTCCCCACACAAACCCCCAACCACAAAACCCCCCACACTACAAACACAAACCCCACGGGAAAAAAACACAACCCTACGCACTTACAAACAACCACAGAACATCACACACCACACCACACACAAAAAAACCCCACACAAAAACACCCCCCAAAACACACCCCTTGCACAACCCCACTCCCTTCACACAAACACACAAAACAACCCCACACACCCCGGAAAACACACTAACACACCACCCAAAACACACCAAAACACACACCCCCAAAAACCAAAAAAAAAAAACATACCCACGCACCCAAACCTTCCGAAGGGCCCCCAAACAAACACACCGGGCCAAAACACACACAAAACACACACAAAACAACAAAACACACACACCACACACAAAACACACACCCATAAAATTCTTCTTTTTTTTAAAAGGGATTTCCAAAGTCTGAGCCGCCTTTCTACGGCCCGAAAATTAATTGTATTTTTATTTTGTGATCTCTTGGAGTGAGTACTGGTAGGGGGGCCCCCCGTTCCCTTTCCCCCGGAGAAGTGCCGGTGGTAACCTTTTTTTTTTGGGAAACATTCTTTTCTATTTATCCGGGCTTGGGACCACAAAGGGGAAATTTCCCTGCCCCCAAAGGGGAAAAATGCCCGGGGGGTCCCGGTTTTACTTTGAAACCCCTTTAATTCAAATTTCCCGTCGTGACAGTCTTTGGGGCCGAAACCCCTAAACCCCTTGGGCCACCCGCGGGGCCCTTACGATCATGGGGTTCCATGATTTTTTTCCTTTTCAATTTTAGGGGCGTGGTTTGCCATTGCCTTTTCCCCCCCGGGGGTTTTTTAAAACGAGTCACCATCTCTATTTTCCCGGGACTGACTTGAGCCCGGGGTTGGCCACCCGTGGCTGGCAGGCAAACGAGGTGAAGGTTTCCCCTTTCCCAAGGGAAAAAAGCGGCGGTCGGGGACCCCGAACCCTTTGAAACTCAGATTGCCGTCGTTACATTTTTGATTTCCCACGCTTTTAACCATTCGGCCACCGCCGGGCCCCCCCCCCCCCCCCCCCACCCCACACACCAAAATAGATATATATATATATAAGTTTTTATTAAAATAATTTTATATTATATATATATATATGGGATATAAAATATATTTTTTTTTTTTTTTTTTTTTTTTTTTTTTTTTTTTTTTTTTTTTTTTTTTTTTTTCGGAGGTTCATGCGGGGCCCCCCGTGGTTTTAAACAGATCTTTTAAATTTTAGTTTTCCCTTTTTGTGAAAGCTCTTTGGGGGGGGTACGTGGTTTGGGGCCCCCCGTTCCTTTCCCACGGAGAGTGCCATTTGGGACCCTTTTTTTTTTTTTTTTTTTTTTTTTTTTTTTTTTTTTTTTTTTTTTTTTTTTTTTTTTTTTTTTTTTTTTTTAAAGGGAACATTTCCCCTCCCAGTTAAACCGGGCTTGGGACCAAACACTTGACTTGGCTGGGTTGGCCACCCCAGTGGCTAAGGGATGCAATCAAAGGGGAAGTTCCTTGCCCAAAATAACAATGCGGCGGTCGGGGGACTTTGAAACCCCTCGAATTCAGTAGCCGTCCCTGACAGTCTTGATTCCCCAGGCTCCAACCCCACAAAAAAACAACCCCACACACACACGCACAAAAAGCACCCAAAACACTTCCCCAAACCACCACGCACAAAAACCCCCCACACCAAAAAAAAACCAAAACCACAAACCAATACCAAAGCACAAGCACATTCCACAAAAGGGCACAAGCAAAATACACACGGGGCCAAAAAAGCACACAAACCCCGGGGCACAATCACAAACCCCCACGGCCCCCACAAAACACCCCACAAAAGCACAAACCCCAAAAACAAAACTAAACCCCAAAAAAACCCCCATACGCCAAAAAAACACACAAACGGACCAAAACCCCAACACAAAACGCACAACGCACACGTGACCAAAACGTAACAAAACACAAAACCCCTACACCCACCACACAAAAACCGCACCCCTACAAAGGCGCACACCCCCAAAAACCCCAAAAACGGGACATTAAAAGCACAAAACCCCACATAAAAACACCCCAAAAACAAAACCACCACCACCACACTCCCCAAATCACCTTTTTCACGCGCCCGCCAAAAACAAAACACACAAACCCACAAAAACCAAAACCACACAAAACACCCCCAAAAAACACCCAAACACCAAACAAAGACACCCACCCACCCTCAACTAAAAAACACCCTCTCTCTCCCCTCTCTCCCTTCCCCTCTCTTTTCTTTTCTCCCCTCCCTCCCCTCCCCCTCGGGGCTCTCATCTCGAAGCCCCTCTCTCTCCTTTTCTCTTCTTTTTTTTCCCCACCCCCAACCTCACACTCAATACTTCTCCCTTTACACTCCCCTTACGCCCCCCCTCCCACTCACCCCTCATAACCCCTTTTTTCCCCTTCCCCTCCAAACAACACCACAACACCCCAACTCCCCACCACACCACACCCACCACTCACCCCTCAAAAACCCCCACTTTACCCCTCCCAAATCATAAAACACCACACCACACAAGGACCACCACTCACACCCCCACAAAAACTCACCACCAACCACTCACTCCAAATTCCCCCACAACACACAAAAACCCCAAACCCCCCCCACACACCAATCACCCCAAAACCCCTCCCCTCACACAAACACCTCACACACACACAAACAAATCCCCCTCCTCCTCCCCTCCCTCCCCCCCCCCCCCACCCCTCCTCCTCTCAGACACAAAACCCCCACAAAAACACACACCACGGGGCACACACCCACACACACACAAAACCCGCACACCCACCCAAAACACACCACACCCACCAACCAACAAAAACCCAACCCCCTAAACAACCCCCACCCCCCACACACAAACACACCCACCACCCCAAAATCACCCCCACCCCCACACCCCCACAACCACCCCAACGCCCCCAAACCGCCACACAAACAACCCCACCCCCCCCCAACACACCCCACCCCCCCATACACCACCCCCAAAACCACCCACCCCCCCACCACACACCAAAACCACACACAAAACCAAAAAGCACCCCACCCCAACACACACAACACAAAGGAAACACACACCACCCCCACAAACCACACAAACAACAAAACCCACACACAAAAACACAAAACAACCCAAAAAACCCCCACCCACCAAAAACACACAAAACCCCGGGAAAAACCCCACACACACCCCACACACGCAAAACACACCACCCGCAAACAAACCAAAAACAAAAGCAAACACACAACCACGCAACCCCCCAAAACGCAAAACACACAAAACACGCAAACAAACACCACGCAAACCGGACCACCACGCAACACACGAAAAACCCACGCAAAACCCCAACACGGGGCCCCCAAACGACACACCACAAAACCAACCCCCAACACACCCCGCAAACACACCCCGCAACACACCCCCCCACTAACACACAACCCAACACAAACAACCCAAAACAAAACCCTTAAACCGAACACATGCAACCCCCCAAACACCAAAAAACCCCACACCAAACACAAAACCAAACAAAAACACCCAAAAACACGCAAACACCCCATCAAACCCCCACAAAAACCCTCAAACACACACCTAAAACCCAACCCCAACACACCCCCAAAAACCCCAACGCTAAAAACCAAACACACACACACAGCTAACACAACCCCGAAAAAACACCAAACACACACACACGGGAAACACAAACAAAAGCAAACACAACAACAACCCAAACAAGAAACACCAACGCAAAAAACACAAAAACCCCAACCCCGCACAAACCCCACAAACACCAAAAGCAAACACACAAAAAACCACACCACTAAAACAAAAACTCCACCTAAACCAACGCAAACACAAAAAAACAAAACGGCCCAAAAACCCCAGGCCCAACCCCACACAACACCCCAAAAACTCACAAAACAAAACAAACGCAAAAGCACACAAAAAAGGAAAGGGAAACACACCAAACCACACCACGCAAACACACCAAAAAACACACAAAACCGGACCCAAACACACGACCACAAGCAAAAACCACACACCCAAACACAACCAAAACCACCCAAAAAGCAACAACACAACCCCCCACCCAAAAGGGGAACACAAAAGCCAAGGGAAAAACACACAAACACACACAAAAAAGCCCAAACCCCCACCCAAAAACCAAAAGCAAAAACAAATTTACCCCCAACAAAAACACACACCACAAAAACCCCCACGCACAAAGGCACACCAAAAGCCCCACCAGGGACACCAACAAAAAACCCCACACACACCAAACCCCACAAACCACACGGGAAAAAACCCCCACAAGCCCCCACACCACAAACACCCCAAGCACCACACAAAACACCCAACCCAAAACCCCCGCAAAAACCCCCAAACACAAAACCCCCACCGCACAAATCAAACCCGGGAAGCACAACACACCCGAAGCACACCAAAAGACAAGCAAAACACACGCCAAAACCCACCCGCACAGGCCCCAAAACACCCCCAAGCACACACTATTTTGAAACATTTCCCGAACGGGGTTTCAAGGAAAAAGAAAAAGAAACCCCCAAACCCGGGCCCAAAAAAACCAAACCCAACTAAAAAAAAGGAACACCTTTGGCCCCAAAACAGTTACAAAGAAAGCCGACAATTTTTTTTTGAAACCAAAAAACAAGGAACCGAAGGGTTTTTAAAACCCGAATTCCCCTGCCCCTCCAAAAACCCCAACCCGGGCCGGGACTAAAGGGGCACCCAAAAAGGGGGGGCGGTTTTTTTTCCCCCCCCCACCCCCTTACCCAAAACAAATAAAAAAAAAAAATAAGAAATAAAAAAATAAGAAAAATAAGCCCAAAAACCCCCCTGCCGGGTAAAATTTGAAAATTGGGGCTCGAAAAAAAAACCGGGGGAAGCAAAAACCCCCACTCAAATGGCCCAAAAAAATCCAATGGAAACCCTGATCAAGCCCCCCCGCCTGGGCCCCCGGGGGGTTGGAGGTTTCCATTTTTGGGGGTTTTTCCAGGGAACGGGTTTTTTGGGGAAAAAAGGGGTTTCGGAAATTCCCCCGGGCCCCCGGCCGCGTTTTCCCTTGGGGAAGGATTCACCCTCGTTTCCACCATTTCCCTGTTTAGCCCAAAACCCCTATTATTTGGTAAAGCCGGATAATTTGAAGAGAATTTTTACCAAAAAAAATCCACGAATCCCTGGGGTGGGCCCACAAGTTTTTTTACTCCAAACCCCCCAATGGGGGGAAAATGCAAAATTTGGGTTTAAGGGAAACCCCGGGGTTGCAGTTTTTTGTTTAAAAGAAAATATATATATAAATAAAATTTTTATATTTTAAATAAAATTTTATATTAAATATATATATATTAAACCAATATTAAATTTAAAATTAATAAAAAAAAATAAAATAAAAATCTACATTAAAAAAAATATGGAAAATTATTTTTTTTTTAAGGCCCGGCCTGGCCCTTTTGGGGGTCATGGGAAAAATTTTAGACGGCAATTGAGTTTTTTGGGGTTTCATTCCCCCCGGGGTTTTTTTTTTGGGGGAAAACTTCAACCCTTTTGGGCCAACCTGCCCTTTTGGGTGGCTTGCCCCCCCAGTCAGGGGGCTGGGGCCCCAAAACCTTTAAAAAAGGTGAAAAAAATTACCAAAAAAAAATACCCCAAGGATTTTCCGTTTTTAAAAAACTGGGGGCCCTACCTTCCCCCCACCCCCCGGGTTTCCGAAATTCCCCAAAAAGTGAAAAAGCAATTTTTTCTTTGTGCGCCGGCGGCTCGGTTTTCCCTTCCTTGGTTTTTAAATTTTTATTATAAAAAAAGCTTAAAAAAATTATTTTTAAAAATTTTTTTCAAAAAAAAAATTTTTTTCTTATAAATAATATATATTTTTTAAAACAGATCATCAGCCGCGGTGCGAGTGGTTGGAGCGTCGGACTCGGGACTATCACGACGGCAATCTGAGTTCGAAGGGTTTCGAGTCACCGGCCGGCGCGTTGTTCCCTTGGGCAAGGAGCTTCACCTCGATTGCCTACCTAGCCGCTGGGTGAGCGGGCCAGCCCAAGTCAGTGCTGGTCCCAAGCCTGGATAAAATAGAGAGAATATTACCTAAAAAAAAAAGGTACCACCGGCACTCTCCGTGGAAAGGAACTGGGGACCCTACCACGTACTCATCCAAGAGCATCACAATGTGAAAACTGCAATTGAGTATCATGCTGTGACCACGGCGGCTCAGACATGAACATACAGTTAAAAGAAGAATATATATATAAATATATATATATATAAAATAAAAGCTATATATATAAATATATATATATATAAATATTATATACAAATATATATATATATAAATATTATATATATATATATATATAATATATATATATAAATATGTATATATATTTCTTCTTCAAGTTCCCTGTCCTACAAGGACGTTGGCGATCATGAATTTTCCATGATTTTCTTGGCAATTTAGAGCGTGGTTTGCCGTTGCATTCTGCCTGGTGTTTTTTTTTATTGTGTCACCATCTCTATTTACCCAATTCTGGGACCATCACTGACTTGGGCTGGCTTGCCCACCCAGTGGCTAGGTAGGCAATCGAGGTAAAGTTCCTTGCCCAAGGAAACAACGCGTGTATATATATATAAATGTAATACATATCATCAATAATGGTATGCTCATGTTTGACGCCATGGACCTCTCCACCATCCTCGCCACTCAACTCGATCTTGCGATTTATTTCCACTTATACCATCGTCAGCCCTCAAATATCTTTGATGTCGCTCAGTCTTGTCTTCGGTTTGCCTCTTCCTCTGTTTCCTATCACATTTTGTATTGAGTCACTTGTCTGGAAAGAAAGAATCTCATCTCTTAATCCTTTTTTCAGTTGGAAGATTTTCTTTGCTCACGATAAAGTAATATATATAGTTATATATAAATATATGAAATATATAATATATATATAAATCATCTTGTATAAAAATAAAATATATATATATACATAATATATTTATATTTCGCCCTGGAAAAGGTACCAGAAACCAGATTCTAAATCTGAAATTGATCATAGAGGAAAACATTGATTATAACATGTCCATATATTTACAATCAATGGAATGGTTGTGAAAATGTGTGAGTTAACTTATCTTAGATGATTCACCGGAAATAAAAAGAAGAATTGCTATTGCCAAAAACGCCACAGTTGCTCTCAATAACATCTGGAAAGACCAAAGCATTACCTTACGACAAAGCTGAGGTTATTGAACTCATTAGTTTTCCCAATTGCGTCATATTGTTTCTGAATGTTGTGTGCTGAAAAAGATCAATAGTTTTGAACTGTGGTGTTATGATACTAACGTATTAACTGGACAGAAAGAAAACGAATGATTAAGTGCTGAGAAAAATAATTTGTAAGACCGGCTGTTGGACATCTAAAGGAAACTAAGTTTTATTGGTCATGTGATTAGAAGTGAAAGTATTGAGAAAAACTTGCTGACAGAGATGGTGATAGGAAACAGAGGAAGAGGCAAATCGAAGACAAGACTGAGGACAACATCAAAGATATTTGCGGCTGACAATGATACAAGTGGAAAGAAAAGTGCAAGATCAAGTTAAGTGCGAAGGATGGTGGAGAGGTCCACGGCTGCTCAAACATGAGCATACCGTTATTGATGATATATATATCATCATCATCAAGGGACTAACGCCGACGGGGGTGCATGGCCACATCCACCCTTCGTTTCCCGTCACGAGGACCCCTCGAGGCAAGTCTCCAGGCAGGCACACGGCCCATCTCTAATTCCTCGCGACAGGTCTCGTCGAGCTGCCCAAGTCATGATCTCCTGGGTCGTCCCACAGGTCTCCTCTATCCAGGGTTGTCTCGCGGAGAGACAACCTGATGGGCAGGGTTGTCCACAGGGAAACCAGCTAGGTGGCCATGTAGCCTGAGTTGGCAATCCCAGATTATGCAAGTAATAGGTCCCATGCGAGTCTCACAGTGTAACCGCCAGTTGGATATGTGGTCCTGCCAATTTTACCCCATGATCTGGCAAAGGGACTTGTTACAAATGGCATCAAGACGAGACTCCAAGACACTGGATAACGTCCAGGTTTCGCTTCCATAGAGCAAAACTGGCAATATCAAGGCCTTGAAAACACGCAGCTTGGTCTTCTGCAAAGGTACCGACATCTCCAATCGAGTTCATGGCCCCTGTTGCCAGACCAATCTGTCTATTGACTTCTTGGTCTGACAACCCAGAGATATGGACTACACTACCAAGATATGTAAAACTCTCTGTAACATCAACGTCCTCGCCACAAGCATGGATCGACTGAATGGGTTCCCCTAACAGGCCCCCAAAGTCCTGAATCTTGGTCTTGGTCCAGGAAACCTCTAGGCCTAAGGGCTTCGCCTCATTGCTAAATGCATGAAGAGCTGCCACCAGTGACTCCAAGGACTCAGATAGGATAGTAACATCATCAGCAAAGTCAAGTCTGAGACATTAATATTGCCTAGTGTTGCTCCACACTGATTTTGGCTAGTAGCTCTGCCCATTATCCAGTCCATACAGGTGTTGAAAAGTGTTGGTGCAAGGACACAGCCTTGCCTCACCCCTGAATTAACAGGGAAGAAGTTCGACAGACCCCACCACACTTTACAGCACTTTCAGTACCAGTATAAAGGCTTGCTATTAGGTCAATAATCTGTGTCGGAATTCCCGAGTCTCAGGATCTCCCATAGCGATTCCCGATGCACCGAGTCAAACGCCTTCTTAAGGTCGATGTAGGTTGCAAGCAACCCACGACCAAACTCATGATCGCATTCCACAATTACTCGAGGCACTAGTATAGGGTCTTACTCTGTTAGGGTAGGAGGTTCCTCGCTGATGGGTGGGTCTGGCACAAACACTGTGACATCACTTGCATATAAGCTAACTGTTGGAGGGTCTACCTGGTACAACTGCTCAAAATACTCAGCACCAACGTACACAAACCCCAACATAAAACAGAGATGAACCATCCATCCGCTGATCGTACTGCAGTCATCTGTGAGGAGGGCTTAGTGTTCAGTTTACTTAGGGCTTGGTAGGCAAGGTGAAGGTCGTATACCAAGAATGGCCTTCAACCTCCTCAGCAAGATTCCTGATGAACTGTTCCTTGTCCCTTCTCAGCAGTGTCCGAGCCCTACACACCATGGAGCGACGCAAGACTTGATTACCATTCAGCCAAACCATGCGACATGCTTCAGTGGCCTCTAATGTCTTCAAGGAGATGGAATTCTGCCTTGCCCTCGGGCGTACGGCGATAGACTCCTGGGCTGCTACGAGTGTTACACGCATTGAAGAGCTCCCACAGAGCAACTGGGTCTGTCAGGTTGTCAAGTTCTGTGAATCGGTCAGAGACTGCCATGGTGAACCCACAGGCACACTCCTCCACCCTTAGTCTGTCCAGTGAAACACCTTAGAGTGGCCACTGGAGGGATGGAAGTTTTGAAGTGGACCTGCAGGGTAGCCACAACCAGCCTATGGTCAGTGCCTTAGAACTCGGCACTCCAGTAAAGCCTGCAGTTCTGGAGGATCCTCCATCGCATGCTAAGAAGAATGTGGTCAATCACCTTGGCCACTGTACCCGTATTGCTGTACCATGTCCAACAGTGCGGGTTGGAACGCTGCCACCAGGAGCCAGAGATCCTCATTTTCTGGGACCTAGCAAAGTCCTGGAGAAGGAGACTTTTCTCGCTGCTGGGATCAGCTCCCGAGCCATGGGGGCTGACAGTAATCTCTCATAGCCAGCGCGCATTATATATATATATATATATATATATATATATATATATATATATATATAATATATAATATAATATATGTATAATATATATATAATATATATATATATACATATATATATATATGTATAATATGTATATATATACATATATATATATATATATATAATAATATAATATATGTATAATATATATATATAATCTATATATAATATACATATTATATATGTATAATATGTATATATAATGTTTGTTTATTCATTCATTCATTTTTTTTTTTTTTTTCTTACAGTGCTTGTGTAGCCCGGAATTCCTGCACTCCAAATAGAGATGGCCATTTCTTTCTGTTTGTGGCTCGAGTCATTGTTGGTGATGTTGAAAAAGGATCGCCAGATCTTACCCGTCCTCCATGGAACCCAGTCACGAGTTCTCTCTATAATACTACTGTGGATGATCTGCACAACACAACCATTTTTGTCAAATATGACAAAGAAGATTATTATCCTGAATATCTGGTGGAATTTTTCTGATTTGTTCATGTATTGCAAGAAAAAACAAGATATAAGTTCTGATTCATAGCCGATGAAGGCCTTGTGTGGAAGTCATTCAGCACTTTTTAAGTTGGATTGATTGATTTCAAATGTACAAAAAGGAATTTTGTTAAGAATTCTAAAATGACTTCTGGGAAAGACCTGAAATCCTCCTAGAGTGATTTCGAGAAAGCCAAATGATCTTAATTTACAAAACTTGGGTTTATTTGATATAAAATGTGTACCAAAAAGAACAGTTATGGGTTTATTTGATATAAAATATGTACCAAAAACAGTTATGTAAGAACCTAAGGTACAAATAATTGCTAGAAAATTAATAAGTAAACATTATTAATATTATTCCATGAACGACATCTAACTACTTGTATTTTAACATACAGCAGTCACCACTCTCATATGATATGCATATGTAATTCACATGCCTAACATGTTTGATACATTATTTGTCAGTATGACAAATAATGTATGAAGGAGACCGTTTGACTTTCTTGACTTCAGAATTTTTAAGGTATTGGTAAGTGCCTTGGACTTTATTTCGTGTGAAGAAGCAAGTGCATTATAGTATTCAACCTATTTAACATTTAAAAGCAAATATCACCTAAAACCTTCAGTGGTTCTTACATACCTCTATATAATAGAGGTTTTGAATATGTTAGAGATTTTTGGATGTGAGCATGTCCAGTCTTTAGAAATATATAAAACTATTTCCATTTCCAAATAACACTTTTTTCCTATTCTTACGAAAAGAACTCTATTATTAAATCTTCCCAAATTTATTTCTAACATTTTGATGAAATCCTATAAAAAAACAGTATTTATTCTACTGCTCACTAATATTAAGAGTTATAGTTAGCTATGTTTGATATTCTGTATTTCAGTGTTAATCTTTTATTCGCTGATATTACCATAATGAGATATTAAAGAGAAAGGGAAATGAGGAGCACGTGCTTGCAGATGTGAAGGTACACATCTATCACTTAATGTCAACGAGACGGGAGAGAGACTTAAGAGTTGGTAATGAGAGGGTCTTGCCTTGTGGGTAGATTTAGATTATTTCGGTTTCAGATTTAGAGCTAGAGTTTTCAACATGGTTATTTTTATATGAGATCTTAAATGTCAACTCTTTTATGGCATAACCCGTTAAGGTTGCCGCACACTTGTTCAGACCGGAACCGCCCCCGAACCTTCCGACGCCTCAGATCAGATCAGAACCGACGCGCTATGCGCACACCAAAGCAGACGCTTCAGACCGGAACCGAAGTGAATACTGGCTAGTGTTCCGTTAGCCTTGGCAGCAGAAAGACGTGCTTGGTTAGGTTAGGTTAGGTTAGGTTAGGTGTCATAATAATACTGATTCCCTAAATCATACAATATCTCGTATTAAATACAGAATTTATAAGTTTTTTCGTCAATATTGTCTGCCATAGTGAACTAATTCTTCAATATCACAAGCAGCACAACGTTCACTCTGTGCAGTCGATGAACACACTAATCACCAAACTCATGAGCCTCTCCCGCCACCGCTACACACCTCCCTTCTGCGCATGCGCAGCCTCTCCGAACCATCAGAACTATCAGAAAAAATATCTTTCAAAGAATTCTGCTTCGGTTCGGATGTGATCTGACGCGTCGGTTCCGGTCTGATCTGAAGAGGTGTGCGCAGTCAGGTAGAAAAGCGTGTATTCGATTTCCTTCAGACATTTCTGTTCTGTTCTGACGCGTCGGTTTCCGGTCTGATCTGAACAAGTGTGCGGCAACCTTTAGCCTTCGCAGCAGAACAAAATCTTTATATCTTCAGCATTACACGGAATACAGAAAAATGATAATTCCCTGTACTGTAAGATATCAAATGTAGTACAATAATATATTTAGTATATGTATATATATATATTTTTTTCTTTTCTTTTTTTTCTTTTTTTCTTTCTTTCTTCCTTTTTCTCTTTTTTTTTCTTTTTTTCTTTTTTTTTTTTTAACGGTAGGCTCATGTTTGAGCCGCCGTGGTCACAGCATGATACTTAATTGTAGTTTTCATGTTGTGATGCTCTTGGAGTGAGTACGTGG
>NW_023663149.1:17500-42500 GCF_015228065.2 Penaeus monodon
CCTTTAGTACAAACAAACAGACACAAATACAAATCATATCGCCCCGAATTTCATATAACGAGGGTGATAATATGATCATTTCTTCTTATTCAGAGGAATGACGGTGGTGGTGCACTCTCGTCTTGAGATGTAACCAACCAAGAAAGGAAATCCATTTAAACCCTTACTAAGATTGACAATGTTCGCATTACGTAAATATAAGACAAAAATATATGCATATGACACTATACATTTCTCACTCAATATGCATATATAAAAAAAATACTTGCAAAGACCATAATCAATATCTTACAAATGTTTACAAATGCATAATATAACAAGATGCAACTCTAATAAGAATATCTCAACAGAAATTTCTTAACTTCGCGGGAACGATTGATAAACTTGCGAACTCCTCTCTTCTTTTAACATGTTATACTAGTCGTTCTTACATCCCAAAGGTATCTTCATAATAAAAATACAATTCAGTGAAAAGGATCATGAAACTCTTGTACCCAACATGCCTTTAATATGACTTTCAAGAACACAAACTCGCGTCCTAACAGGTGATAACACAAATAAGATAAAAATAACAGGCTTTATTTTTTGTGTAAATGTAAATGCGATAACTACCACTACGCACGTTTGAGAATTGCAGGCTTATACAACAGGTTAATCATAATATAATAGACCCTAATAAGAATAACAACAGAAATTTCTTAACTTCGCGGGACGATTGATAAGCTATCTTACATCCCAAAGGCATCTTTCTAATAAAAATACAATTCACTCAAAAGGATCATGAAACTCTTGTTGTACTCAATGTCTTTATTATGACTTTCACAAACACACATCCTAACAGGCGGTAATACAAATAAAATGAAATAACAAGCTTAAATTTCTGTGTAAATGTAAATGTGATAACCACTATCTCATACCTTTGAAAATTTCAGGCTTATACAACAGTTTAATTACCTAACAGGTTGAAAAGTCACCGGTTTTATTCTATTTAGAGAGCATTAATAGGGTTTTCAACGCATCTGCGCGAGACCAAAGACGGGTTTCCCCCTCCTATTTCCATCTGAACAGTTAATTATCTACCAACTAGGACCACCACCTGTCCCCACGTGTCGAACCAGTTATGTTTTGCTAATTAACCTCAAGGGGCAATGCGGTATATTTCCTAAAATGTTCCCGCCTCAGCTCTCAATTTTGTACAATCTACAATGCAAACTAGGAAATATGTTCAGCTTTCCCATATGTATAACTCTGTGCACGCCAATACAGTGCATTCTCTTCTGATATAAAAAGACCAGGGTAAACATCGATTAGGGATCCTCTGTTTATGATGATATAAGAAAAAGATGAATTAGAACAGAAGGCGGACTAGCTTTTCAGTAATTTACTCCCCCTCCACAAAATTGTCTATAGTACCTCCCTACAAGTATATACGAAGAAAAGGAACTATGCAACGGTAACCACTAATGTTGGTTACTATAGTTTCATTCATCTAGCAAATATGCTGTTTTGTCTCCTACAGGAACGGGAAAATATTGTAAAAAGACACAACTAACCCTGCCGACGGGAAATAATCCAACTAAACTTTACTTCTCGATTTCCCTGCCATGGTCTTTCTCACCAGCCTACAAACATGCTATAAGAGATGGGGCTAGATAAGTTGCTATCTTTAAGTCGGACTACGGCGATTGTAGTTTCATTTATCTAGCAAATATGTTTTTTTTGTCTCCTACAAGAACGGGAAAAATATTATAAAAGGACACAAATAACCTTGCCAACGGGTATAATTCAACCAAACTTTACTTCTCGATTTCCCCGTCATTGCCTTTCTACAAATATGCAGCAAGAGATGGAGCTAGATAAGTTGTTATCTTTAAGAGACGATCACCTCACCGCCGGTCTATGGTGATTTACTTTATCGGGAAACGTACATTCAGCCACCGCTTTTTAAGTAACACATGCATATATTTTCTCAAATCTCCCTATACAAAGAGAAAAATATTTTTTACGTTGACACTGAATAAAACTTGACACTCGATCTCTTTAATATTTTCTGAATATCTTAATACAAAGTCATACCAAATGAAAAAAATATATATATATCTTAACATCCTTTGCCTATGATTTTTCACTATGTCCCTAGTTGTTGTAGTAGCGAAAACATTTAAGGCCTCTATAAACTATTTTTATCTTCAAAAATCAAAACACCTGTATAACAAGAAGGCTTTCACTTGAATATTTTTCCCTTTTAACAACTATGTCTTTATCAAAAACAAAAACTTTTATAAGATATAAAAAAAGAGGTAAAATAATATAACCCCCCCATGTTATAAAGCTTTTATAATTGTATGTGTATTGGACAATGACAAAGTCAGATTCGCCTAAAGCAGAGATTTTTTGACCAAGGATATGTTTACCCCTGTGAGTAAAAAAAAAATATTAGTGACACCCTCGATGCGATGGATCTTAGCAGACAGCATGTGATTTTCCAACTGATGCGTTTTTTTTTTTCTTTTCTTAAACCGAGTTATCTATAAAGGTGTTTTCTTGTTGTGTGTCTACATTAGATATTCTTGTTTTACATGGCAGTAAAGGGTATATGACGAGCAACATACAGTCGAGGAGGTAAGTTATAGAGAAAGGGTTGAAAATCAGTCCTAAAGGGGAAAAAGCCGCAACCGAAGCAATATTTTCTAAATGACAAGTAAAAAAGCATTCGTTTAAGAGAAAAAATATTCTCATTACCTCATAATAAGGGAGGGAAAAGCTTCTTTTCATAACTTAGAGAAAGCAAAATGCCCTTTTTTTCAAATACAAGGGTGATTGAAGTATATGTATATGAACTGAGCAGTTTTTTTTTCAGACTTGGGAAATATATGGTAAGGATTAAAATGTTATAGCACTGCTATCATCTTTAACAAAAAAGTCTTATTTATCTAAAGATGCCTTCCTAAACTCTGACAATGCTCCAGGCAATATCCAGATAACGGACGACCACAGACAGGTATCAGGGAATACCTCTGCTTGTCACGAGATAATGACTTCACCGTCATAGTAAAACCATTAATGGACGTGCGAAGTGAGGAAGAGGCGAACCATAGAGCGACACCATGGAAGTACTTTTCTCGCCTCCTTTCGTGAAGAACTGCATAGTTAATGAATATCTACAATGGAAATCACACCCCTTCAATCCTTTGACCAAGGTAAACCGCCATGTTCTAGATAGCTAGAGAGTTTTAGAAATGCTCGCCTCGGTTGTTGATCTTCGTAGCATATCGTTCTTCACACCCACTCGTTCCGCTAGCTCACGCTCTGTTCTCCCTATCAAACATGCCATATCTTGTTGGCGAGGCCTCACCCTTCTCCTAAATCTGCTCCTCCTCCCCTCGACTAAGCGCGATGCTGTATTTACCGCGAGAATGTAAAAAATGGTGATTATAATCATAATTGGAGCTATAACATAACTTCACACAACACTAAATATGTATTGACATTGATTGACTTAGAATTGGTGATGCTTATAGCCATATCAAGCTTGGAGGTTCCCTTGCGAGAAAACATAAAATTTGATAAAACAGTAATATGTCTTTCATTAGTAATATAAAATAGATAATTACTCGTATGACAATATACAATCATCATAGTACAAACATTTGCCACGATAATTTGTCAGAATTTATAATTCCATCATTCATTCAAGTTTTGTTTCTCGCTTTCCTCGCAATTATTTATTTTTTCCCATTCGCAGACTGAAATACGACGGTAACAGGACACGATTTGCTGTCTTCCGGGCATGTCACCTCTGTCGGAAGGAGCATTCAGATTCTGATAGAGGCTTATAAATACTACAACCGCATCCGAGCCATTACATGGTAGTATTTTACCAAATTTCCTTATGTAAAAGTGTAATTTTTTATTCTTAAATGACAAATAATGCTTACCAATGGTATCAATATATGTATTTTTTGCATAAAAGTACCATCTAACCTGCTATTAAAAGAAATAAACAAATATACCCAATCCTCCGATACATTTCCAGCGAGACAAGTCATACGTTGAGAATGCTATACATTTTCCCACTAAATGTGCGACCGCCAATGGCACTCCTCACAATGTGGTGCACTTTTAGCTGTCATCAGTAACCGATTCTCACCTTGTTAACAAAACTTTTACTTGGCGGTTACATTATAATCATTCAGCATGTAAACTGCCTACGTTATCACCGTCTTCTTCGTCGTCAGAGAATATTTCTCGCTGTAATGTTGACCGCAGCTTAGACGAGGGGCTCTATATTCCCGCACGCGCCGCACTCATCACTGACGCGGATGCGCGCGCGGGGAAGTAAAACCGCACGCGGCGGCGGCGGCGAGGGCGGCGGCGGAGAGGGCGGCGAGGGCGGCGAGGGCGGCGGCGACGAGGGCGGCGGAGGGTGGTGGAGGCGACAGGGGAGGGGCTTCTTATAAAAGTTCTTTGTTATCAAGAAAAATATAATTTTCGCTAAATTTTGCAGTGTTATCTTCAGTAGATAAACCGGCTTTGTCATCATCTACTTCCTTGTATTTCATATTTTGCCTCTGAGCAGTATTTTACAAGGTCCCTTTTATCTAATATACAAGATATTTTTATCCCTTTTTTATATCAAGCGGATATATATATATATATATATATATATATATATATATATATATATATATAGAGAGAGAGAGAGAGAGAGAGAGAGAGAACCTTTATAATTAAAATATTGAAATTGTTGACAGGTACGGTTTATGAGTATCATTTTTTAAATATTCAAACGACTTTACGCAGGGAAAAATTGAGAAATATAGTAACTTGAATGTACCCCTTCCCCTCTCTATGTAAGCGTTGTCGTCAAAGGCGCCCCTGTCGCCTCCACCGCCCTCCGCCGCCCTCACCGCCGCCGCCCTCGCCGCCGCCGCCGCGTGCGGTTTTACTTCCCCGCGCGCGCATCCGCGTCAGTGATGAGTGCGGCGCGTGCGGGAATATAGAGCCCTCGTCTAAGCTGCGGTCAACATTACAGGGAGAAATATTCTCTGACGACGACGAAGAAGACGCTGATAACGTAGGCAGTTTACATGCTGAATAATTATAATGTAACCGCCAAGTAAAAGTTTTGTTAACAAGGCTGAGAATCGGTTACTGATGACAGCTAAAAGTGCACCACATTGTGAGGAGTGCCATTGGCTGTCGCACATTTAGTGGGAAAAGTATAGCATTCTCAGACGTATGTACTTGTCTCGCTGGAAAATGTATCGGAGGATTGGGTATATTTGTTTATTTCTTCTTTAATAGCAAGGTTAGATGGTATTTTATGCAAAAAATACATATATTGGTACCATTGGTAAGCATTATTTGTCATTTAAGAATAAAAATTACACTTTTACATAAGGAAATTTGGTAAAATACTACCATGTAATGGCTCGGATGCGGTTGTTAGTATTTATAAGCCTCTATCAGAATCTGAATGCTCCTTCCGACAGACGTGACATGCCCGGAAGACAGCAAATCGTGTCCTGTTACCGTCGTATTTCAGTCTGCGAATGGGAAAAAATAAATAATTGCGAGGAAAGCGAGAAGCAAAACTTGAATGAATGATGGAATTATAAATTCTGACAAATTATCGTGGCAAATGTTTGTACTATGATGATTGTATATTGCCATACGAGTAATTATCTATTTTATACTACTAATGAAAGACATATTACTGTTTTATCAAATTTTATGTTTTCTTCGCAAGGAACCTCCAAGCTTGATATGGCTATAAGCATCACCAATTCTAAGTCAATCAATGTCAATACATATTTAGTGTTGTGTGAAGTTATGTTATAGCTCCAATTATGATTATAATCACCATTTTTTACATTCTCGCGGTAAATACAGCATCGCGCTTAGTCGAGGGGAGGAGGAGCAGATTTAGGAGAAGGGTGAGGCCTCGCCAACAAGATATGGCATGTTTGATAGGGAGAACGGAGCGTGAGCTAGTGGAACGAGTGGGTGTGAAGAACGATATGCTACGAAGATCAACAACCGAGGCGAGCATTTCTAAAACTCTCTAGCTATCTAGAACATGGCGGTTTACCTTGGTCAAATGATTGAAGGGGTGTGATTTCCATTGTAGATATTCATTAACTATGCAGTTCTTCACGAAAGGAGGCGAGAAAAGTACTTCCATGGTGTCGCTCTATGGTTCGCCTCTTCCTCACTTCGCACGTCATTATGGTTTTACTATGACGGTGAAGTCATTATCTCGTGACAAGCAGAGGTATTCCCTGATACCTGTCTGTGGTCGTCCGTTATCTGGATATTGCCTGGAGCATTGTCAGAGTTTAGGAAGGCATCTTTAGATAAATAAGACTTTTTTGTTAAAGATGATAGCAGTGCTATAACATTTTAATCCTTACCATATATTTCCCAAGTCTGAAAAAAAAACTGCTCAGTTCATATACATATACTTCAATCACCCTTGTATTTGAAAAAAAGGGCATTTTGCTTTCTCTAAGTTATGAAAAGAAGCTTTTCCCTCCCTTATTATGAGGTAATGAGAATATTTTTTTCTCCTAAACGAATGCTTTTTTACTTGTCATTTAGAAAATATTGCTTCGGTTGCGGCTTTTTCCCCTTTAGGACTGATTTTCAACCCTTTCTCTATAACTTACCTCCTCGACTGTATGTTGCTCGTCATATACCCTTTACTGCCATGTAAAACAAGAATATCTAATGTAGACACACAACAAGAAAGCACCTTTATAGATAACTCGGTTTAAGAAAAGAAAAGAAAAAAAAAACGCATCAGTTGGAAAATCACGTGCTGTCTGCTAAGATCCATCGCATCGAGGGTGTCACTAATATTTTTTTTTTTACTCACAGGGGTAAACATATCCTTGGTCAAAAAATCTCTGCTTTAGGCGAATTTGACTTTGTCATTGTCCAATACACGTACAATTATAAAAGCTTTATAACATGGAGGGGTTATATTATTTTACCTCTTTTTTATATCTTAAAATTTTTTTGTTTTTGATAAAGACATAGTTGCAAAAAGGGAAAAATAATCAAGTGAAAGCCTTCTTGTTATGCAGGTGTTTTGATTTTTGAAGATAAAAATAGTTTATAGGGGCCTTAAATGTTTTCGCTACTACAACAACTAGGGACATAGTGAAAAATCATAGGCAAAGGATGTTAAGATATATATATTTTTTTTTCATTTGGTATGACTTTGTATTAAGATATTCAGAAAATATTAAAGAGATCGAGTGTCAAGTTTTATTCAGTGTCAACGTAAAAAATATTTTTCTCTTTGTATAGGGAGATTTGAGAAAATATATGCATGTGTTACTTAAAAAGCGGTGGCTGAATGTACGTTTCCGATAAAGTAAATCACCATAGTCCGGCGGTGAGGTGATCGTCTCTTAAAGATAACAACTTATCTAGCTCCATCTCTTGCTGCATATTTGTAGAAAGGCAATGACGGGGAAATCGAGAAGTAAAGTTTGGTTGAATTATACCCGTTGGCAAGGTTATTTGTGTCCTTTTATAATATTTTTCCCGTTCTTGTAGGAGACAAAAAAAACATATTTGCTAGATAAATGAAACTACAATCGCCGTAGTCCGACTTAAAGATAGCAACTTATCTAGCCCCATCTCTTATAGCATGTTTGTAGACTGGTGAGAAAGACCATGGCAGGGAAATCGAGAAGTAAAGTTTAGTTGGATTATTTTCCGTCGGCAAGGTTAATTTGTGTCTTTTTACAATATTTTCCTGTTCTTGTAGGAGACAAAACAGCATATTTGCTAGATGAATGAAACTATAGTAACCAACATTAGTGGCTACCATTGCATAGTTCCTTTTCTTCGTATATACTTGTGGGGAGGTACTATAGACAATTTTGTGGAGGGGGAGTAAATTACTGAAAAGCTAGTTCACCTTCTGTTCTAATTCATCTTTTTCTTATATCATCATAAACAGAGGATCCCTAATCGATGTTTACCCTGATCTTTTTATATCAGAAGAGAATGCACTGTATTGGCGTGCACAGAGTTATACATATGGGAAAGCTGAACATATTTCCTAGTTTGCATTGTAGATTGTACAAAATTGGGAGCTGAGGCGGGAACATTTTAGGAAATATACCGCATTGCCCCTTGAGGTTAATTAGCAAAACATAACTGGTTCAGCACGTGGGGACAGGTGGTGGTCCTAGTTGGTAGATAATTAACTGTTCAGACGGAAATAGGATGGGGAAACCCGTCTTTGGTCTCGCGCAGATGCGTTGAAAACCCTATTAATGCTCTCTAAATAGAATAAAACCGGTGACTTTTCAACCTGTTAGGTAATTAAACTGTTGTATAAGCCTGAAATTTTCAAAGGTATGAGATAGTGGTTATCGCATTTACATTTACACAGAAAATTTAAGCTTGTTATTTTTATTTTATTTGTATTATCACCTGTTAGGATGTGTGTTTGTGAAAGTCAAAATAAAGACATTGAGTACAACAAGAGTTTCATGATCCTTTTGAGTGAATTGTATTTTTATTAGAAAGATGCCTTTGGATGTAAGATAGCTTATCAATCGTCCCGCGAAGTTAAGAAATTTCTGTTGTTATTCTTATTAGGGTTGCACCTGTTATATTATGATTAACCTGTTGTATAAGCCTGCAATTTTCAAACGTGCGTAGTGGTAGTTATCGCATTTACATTTACACAAAAAATATAAGCCTGTTATTTTTATCTTATTTGTGTTATCACCTGTTAGGACGCGTGTTTGTGTTCTTGAAAGTCATATTAAAGGCATGTTGGGTACAAGAGTTTCATGATCCTTTTCACTGAATTGTATTTTTATTATGAAGATACCTTTGGGATGTAAGAACGACTAGTATAACATGTTAAAAGAAGAGAGGAGTTCGCAAGTTTATCAATCGTTCCCGCGAAGTTAAGAAATTTCTGTTGAGATATTCTTATTAGAGTTGCATCTTTGTTATATTATGCATTTGTAAACATTTGTAAAGATATTGATTATGGTCTTTGCAAGTATTTTTTTTATATATGCATATGGAGTGAGAAATGGATAGTGTCATATGCATATATTTTTGTCTTATATTTACGTAATGCGAACATTGTCAATCTTAGTAAGGGTTAAAATGGATTTCCTTTTCTTGGTTGGTTACATCTCAAGACGAGAGTGCACCACCACCGTCATTACCTCTGAATAAGAAGAAATTATCATATTATCACCCTCGTTATATGAAATTCGGGGCGATATGATTTGTATTTGTGTCTGTTTGTTTGTACTAAAGGCATATATGAAGACCTTAATAAAGACATATTGATTACAGCAACGTATTTTATAATCCTTTTGATTGCAATGAATTCTTAATATTGGGATGTTTTGGCGATTTAACGTAACCGACGTGTCAAGACTTTTACCATTATTGCTCCGTAACGGAATATGGTGGGGAATGTGGGTCGGGGGATGGAGGCTTCCCTGTTCTCGGACTTTGCGTGTGTCAGCAGCTGTATGCATTTTTGTTTGATTGTGTGCTTCTTCCTCTTATTCTTATTCTTATTATTGCTTTGGAGAGGAGTAGAGACACCCTTTAGGTGAACGTATTAGTCATCATTAGAGGAACATTTATGGATTATGATGAATTAGAAGGGGTGGTCACTCGTCTGTAGCAGGATTAATTATCGATTCAGTTACAAATTCAAACATGGTGAATATTGTGGTGTGAGGGGGAGGGGGAGAGGGAGGGAATGGGGTGAACTAGTACGTCCATCGGTCTTTTGTGCTATTTGTTTGTTTGCGTCTTCTTCCTCTACCATTATTGCTTCCTATCGGGATATGAGGGAATGTGGATCGGGGGCAGTAGGAACGGAAGGCGGTGTTCCCTGTTCTCGGACTTTGCGTATGTCAGCAGTTGGGTGCATGTTTGTTTGTTTGTGTGCTTCTTCTTCCTCTTATTCAGATTCTTCTTATTACTTCGGAGAAGAGGAGACATCCTTCAGGTGAGCGCGTTAGGCATCATTAGAGGGACATTTATGGATTATGATGAATTAAGAGGGTGATCACTCGTCTGTAGCAGGATTAATTATCGATTCAGTTACAAGATCACACATGGTGCATATTGCCAAAGTGTTTATACAATCGAAAATAAAGGTATATATTGTATGACGAATTTTTATAATCCTTTACACTTAATTGTATTCAGTGAGAGAGGAGCAGAAATTATCGGTTATTAGCAGGCCTGTGTGACCTATTTATTATTGATTTTGACAGTTTCAGTCATTAGGAGAGACGGTTTCCCTCGTCTGTAACAGAATCAATTCTCGATCTCGGTACAAGTTTAAACATGGTGAATATTGCGGTGTGGATGGGAGGAGCCGCGGGTGAGTCATCTGTAGCATCTGCCTACGGGTAATGATTTCGGTTACGGATATTGGTCATCTTTCTGTTGTGATGTACTATTTTGGACTGTAAGGTATGTATGTTAGTCATCGTTAGCTATGGTTTAGTGGTTACTGCTTTCACTCTCGACAAGGTTTTTGTGATTACGCGGTGATCATTGATCTATGTCACCTGCATTGGAGGAGATCCTTGTCTGTACATCACTGGCTATGAGTAATGATTTCAGATACGGATATTGATTAGTTAATCACTTTCAGTGGTCATCTTTCTGTTATGATGCACCATTTTCAACCGCAAGGTGTGCGCGTTAGCCATCATTAGCTATGGGCTAGTGGTTGCCTCGTGATCATTAACCTGCTTTCACTCTCGACAAGGTTGTGATCATTAATCTATGTCACCGGTCACCTGCATTGGAGGGGATACTCATCTGTAGTACATCATTTGTTTCATTAATTCTCTTATGATGCGTTAGCTATCGTTACCTATGGTCTAGTGGTTGCCTCGTGATCATTATCCTGCTTTCACTCTCGATAAGGTTGTGTGGTTACGCTGTGATCATTAATCTATGTCACCTGTCACCTGCATTGGAGGGGATACTTGTCTGTAGCTCATCATTTGTTTCATTATTTCTTTTATGAGGCGTCATGTACGAACATAAAATGCATATGTGAAAGTAGGTTAATGATTTCCGGGTATTGATTATGTTGTTGTGGACATTGGTTGCGGTTTGCGGTTTGTGGTTTCGTCAAGGTCACTGATTACGTCATGGTCACTGACCTACTTTCACATTCATGTACGTGTGTGAGGGTGTTCGATTTTGTCCACCTACATTATCCTGCTTTCACTCTCGATAAGGTTGTGATCATTAATCTATGTCACCTGTCACCTGCATTGGAGGGGATACTCATCTGTAGTACATCATTTGTTTCATTATTTCTCTATGATGCGTCATGTACGAACATAAATGCATATGTGAAAGTAGGTTAATGATTTCCGGGTATTGATTATGTTGTTGTGGACATTGGTTGCGGTTTGCGGTTTCGTCAAGGTCACTGATTACGTCACGGTCACTGGCCTACTTTCACATTCATGTACGTACATGAATGTGCGCCGTTCTGTCGTATACGTATATGAATGTGCGCCGTTCTGTCGTATTACCCACTACTTATATATATATATATATATATATATATATATATATATATATATATATATTTTTTTTTTTTTTTTTTTTTATTATATATATATATTATATTATATTATTATATATTTATATATATATATATATATATATATATATATATATATATATATATATATTTTGCTATGCCAGTGGGTCTTTGTCTCTGTGCGAAACATGTGTTAACATGAAAAGGATGACCTGGGCATGTGTTAACATGAAGGGACCTGGGCAAACATGACGCAACTGGCTGTGAGCGGAGGAACAAGCCAAGAGGGAGACGGAGTTGGGTGCTGCTCCTGTGAAGACCTCGTGTGTGCCCTTGTGACCTGATATACTTTGTGTTGCCCTGTTATAAGCTGTATCTGCAGTGTGACATGCTGGTATCCCCCTGTATTGTGCCTATAGAAAAGTGTACTTGTAAATAACTTGTGTAAATAAAGGAGACTCATTTTGTGTTTATTTCGTGCCCTGCCTCTCCATGTGGCGCTTTCCCTCGTGGTGTTCTGGGGACGCTGTGGTGCTCGGTCCCAGAACCGGGGATATAGAAATGGTGACTCGATAAAAACACCGGGCGGAAGGAAACGGAAAACCACCGCTCTAAATTGCCAAGAAAATCAAGGAAATCCTTGATCACCAACGTCATTGTGGACAGGGCACTTGAGCAAAAAAAAAAAAAATATATATATATACTATATATATATATTTTTTTTTTTTTTTTTTTTTTTTTTTTTTTTTTTTTTTTTTTTTTTACGTAGGTTCATGTTTGAGCCGCCGTGGTTACAGCATAATACTTAATTTTAGTTTTCATGTGATGCTCTTGGAGTGAGTACGTGGTAGGAGAGTGCCTAACCTAATTATGTAATCAAGCAGCTGCTCACATACGCGTGAGTGTGCATGGATACACCTACGCACTCGCACATGAATATATTTATATATATATATATATATTATATAATATATATATATATATATATATATATGTGTCTTATATGTTATATATATATATTATATATATAAAATATATATATATATATATATATATATATATATATATATGTATATATTGCTATGCCAGTGGGTCTTTGTCTCTGTGCGAAACATGTGTTAACATGAAAAGGATGACCTGGGCATGTGTTAACATGAAGGGACCTGGCAAACATGACGCAACTGGCTGTGAGCGGACGAGCGGAGGAACAAGCCAAGAGGGAGACGGAGTTGGGTGCTGCTCCTGTGAAGACCTCGTGTGTGCCCTTGTGACCTGATATACTTTGTGTTGACCTGTTATAAGCTGTATCTGCAGTGTGACATGCTGGTTTCCCAGATGAACCTGATCACTGCCATGCTGGCCAGATGAGGGAGGAAATGGCACAAAGGGCAGAAGAGCAGGCACCTAGGGCACGCGAGCATGCACACCATCTCGTCGAGATGCAGGCAAGGAAGGCAGAGGAACAGTTCTGCCAACTTGTTGAGGTGCTACAGAGCAATCTTGCATCTGTGAAGATGGAAACCGCAGTACACCGCAACCCTGCACAGCGTGAAGAGTGAACTGATGGGGGGGTGCGACCTTGAAGGGCGAGGTTCAGGCCTAGGGGGGAAGTAAAGAGGAAACGGCATCAGAGTTGTAACGTTGCAACAAAAAAGGCAGCGAGGTTTGGAAACAGATCCCGAGGAGATTTATGGGTCGCCTGGGGTCCGGGGGGAAACCCCCCGGGCCTCGCAGCATCGTGTCGGAGCCATTGTCGCTGCAAAGGCGGGGAAACCCCTGGGAACCGCTCCCTTGTGTATAGGTGGGGCAAACCGGACCCGTTAACCCGCCTCGTTGTCTCCCTCCCCCCCTTCCCCCCCCCCCCCGGGCGTTTAGTTCAGGGCGCGTTCTCCCCCCTGCACCCCTTTGGCCCCCAACTTCTATGGGGCGAAACCAGCTGAGAAAACACGGGAAGGTGGCCTGGGGGGAATATGCACCCAATTTGAAATGCTGGCTTCCCCGGGCTGAGCAGGAAGAGAACGCCCTGCACTGGTAACAGCGCTAAGGGGCCCCCGCAGGGAAGGTTGGGGGCATCTGCCGCCCCCCCAACACCCTTACCCCACGGGGCGGGGGCTTTAAAAACGCCGTTTGGCACCCCCACCGGGCCCGGGTATATGGCCCATTTTGAAAAGCGGCCGTGAGTGGGGGAGACACTGTCCCGCCGGCCCAAAGGGATTGGGGGCGCGGGTAAGGGTCTCCCCTGCGGCGGGGATGAGATGTTTGTGGTCCTGGCCTGCTTCTTTGTTACGCTTTGCAGGCCAGCACTGCAAACTACGTAAAAGCAGGCCACCCTAGGACCTGCAGGGGGCGCTGGCGGGGGCGGGTTTTGGGGCCTTCCTAAAGGCAACCTTTTTCCTGGGGCCAGCGCTCCCCCGCCATGACCTCCGGCCGGGAAAGGCAAAAGGGAGAAGATAGCATGAGGAAGGTGGGGCCCGAGCACTTTAAAGGCTTGTGGGGGCTGCAGAAAGGAAGGGACAGACGTAGTGGTGCGGAGGGAGCGGAGAAAAATCCTCTAAACCCAGAGGGATTCGATGCCTTCCAGCAGTGCTGCAAGGACTGGGAGGTAGTCCCACCCGAGGGGATGTCCTAGGTTAAAGGAAGGGGGACGGCGAAAAACACGGACAGGCTGGAAAAGGGGGGCCAAAAAACCCACCCGCCCCGGGTTCCCCCGGCCCCGACTTGGGTAAGCTCCGTCGAACCAGCACGATCAGGGGGGGGGATCGTAGGGGAAGCCATGCTCCCTGACAGTAGCCCAAAGGTTGAGAATTGATTGCTGATTTTTTCAAAATTACTCCCGGTAAACAGCAAAGGTCTTAGGGGCAACCCTTGTTAAATAGAAATTAACATATTTAAAACTTTAAGAATCTAGAAAAATATCTTAAAAATAATAAAAAAAATTTAAAAAATCAAACATAATATTTGTTTTAAGTTATAAATATTGCATAAAATTATCTATTAAATTTTTTTAAAAATTTAGTCCCATAAAAAACAATAACCCCCTTAGTACAACCCTCCCCCATACTTTTTCGTTATATGGGAACAAAAAATACGTTTTTGGGTCGGGAAAGGGTTGCACTTTTTTCCACTACTTGCATTGTTATGGCTTTTGGGCATCCTTCACAAGTGCTTCACTTTTAGCCATCATCGGCCCCAGGGGTCAGTCTTGTGTGCCCAATTCTTAGTCTTTTTAATGCAACTTCCATTTTTCGTTGGGGTGGGTGCTAGTCCCCCAAACTGCCAAAGGGTCTCTCCTCTCGCAGTTTTTTCTGGAGGTATGCCTATTTTCCATCCTTTTATTGTGAGACAATCCATGCGGGTTTTTCAGGTGGGTGTGTGGGGGGAAAAACGAGCACCAAAAGGCTGACAGCAGCTCCCTTGGCCTTCTGAACTCGCTCATTCCACGATACCAACATGCCTGGCCCCAACACGAGTTTCTTTTTACTGTGACACAGGGAAACCCAAATTTTAAATCCCTTTTACTACGGGATGTGATGATTTTAAGCTCTTGTTTGCTTAAAAGGACTACGAGAGTCAAAATATATACAATAAAATGGTTCGAAAAGATCCTAGTCTCTAACGCTGCGGAGGGGAAATTAACTCTGAGTAAAATCGGGCTTCAGAGAAAGGCTGCCAGATGCATTTTCTTCTGCTACTGCTGAAAACCCCCCATTTTCAGTTTTCGAACCATCTGAAATTTTCCTTTTTGACCCTTTGGGGACTTAGAAATATGCTAAAGAAATTTCTCTTGACTTCTGCTTCTGATCTCCCCCCTTTCCATTCCCCCCCCCCCAATCAGGCTCGATTGTTTAGCCCAAAGGGGGGGAAAAAAGGGGGAAAAAACCAACACCCAAACCTTAGGAGACTCAGTTTAAGATTTTCAAAAAGATTCCTCTTCTCCTACCATAGGATCGGTATCCTAAAGGGGGTTGAAACCAAATCGGGATTAGGAGTTTCCAGGAATCCTTTTGTATCTCGTGTATAAATCAGGTTCATGTAGTCACGGGTAATAAAGGGGTGGTTCTCCACTCAGATAAGGGTTTCCAAGGTAAAGACCTAAAAGCCCAGTAAGTTTCTGAAAGCTTTCATTATAAACCAAGTAAACAGGGGGGTTTTGCAAAGAAAACCTACAGCCAATCAACTTACTCAAATAAGCGCTCGAAAAAGCCGTAGAAGGTTGTGCGTCTGCACCCCAAGATTGATGGAAAAACCCGCAAAAACAAACCCTTTTTGTACCCTTCACTTTTAACTTTTGATGGAGGCCCCCATGTAAGTCTTGAGAAAAAATTAACCCAAGTATTCACCTTTGGCAAATTGCAGTGGATTTGCCCTAAATAGGGGAAAGGGATGGTTTTCCTCTTGGGGAAAGTTACCATGGTCTTCCCTTTGGAAAAAATTTGAACCATGAATGTTGCCCACTGTAAAACCTGATTTTTTGCACCTGCATTGTCCTTGCACCCCTGTAAGTTTCCTCCTAACAGTACGTTAAATCTCCAATCGATTACATAACGAACTTGGAAAAATTTTTTAAATGTCATTTATAGAAAATGGCAAACAGGGTCCACTTAAGACACCCCCTTGTGGGCCCCCTTTCCCAAACTGGCCCTTCCGGGTAGAAAAACTTTTTCCCCCAAACTCAAAAATTTCTTTTGAAGGAAGCTTTGTATGAGGTAGGAATCCCCCTTTTAAACCAAATTCTACAGCTTCAGATATCCCATCTTCAGTGTTCGTAACCCTTTTAAAAGTAAAAGGCTGCAAACATGTGACGTCGCTGTGCAAAGGAATTCGGGTATAGCATTTCCATCCTCAAAAGGATTTTGGGGTCGATCCCTTTTTCAAAGCCATATTGATATGGGGTCAACACGTTTTTTTGTTCTAGCACCCAGTCAACCTGAATTTTACCATTTTCTCCATCACTTGAGATGCAGCTGGGAGAAAAAGGGGTCTGTAATTTCCGGGTTTGGGGAAAGTATCTTTGCCAGGTTTGGGACAGGATGTTTTACCCTTTTTCCATGTGGTGGCACTGTCCTTTCTTTATAGATCCTTTTGAATCCCCAACAAAAACTTGGGAGCCCCCCCCGGTAAGTGAGATACTTTTGATATGAATACGTCATTCCTGGGGCATCTTAGGGGCAGAGCTGAAAAGCGAGTCCTCTCCTTGCGCAAAATGGCAAGTTGTTGGAATTCTGCCAGCCCTACTAAAAGAACACACGGGGTGTTGTTCCTTTTCACACGAAAGGGGGGAAAACGACATGAAGATGCTCCAGAGGAGATCTTGCCATGGATTTTGCTAGCTCTTAGCAATTCTTTTTTTTCTTGGGGATTATGCCATCTATCTTTAGACGGTTGTGTATGGGTGTGCTCTTTCCAGCAAACTTACCCCTTGTCCCACCCCTGCAAGGGGGCCCCAAATTAATCGGGAGACATACGTCTCCAGACGTCCACTAGCCCCCTTTTCACGCGCCTGGGGTTGGCTCGGGTCTTTTTTTAACGAGAAGGTTACAATGCTGGGGGGTCGTTTAACTGCCTTAAAGCAGCTTTCCTTCTCTGAAGCTTGTTGAAAAATTCCCAGCCACCATGGTACTGGAGGGCGACGGGACTGTCCGCAATTTTTGGGAAGGATGCTTCTGCGCAAGGGGAATTCGGATGGAAATGATTTAAAAGCACTTGAACACACTGGGGAAACATTAACAGATCCTTGAATACTGCAGTTACTAAAAAAATTTCCCGACGCTGTTCTAGCGCCATCTCTGCACCCTTGCGGAATACCATCACCTCCCCCAAAAAATTGGAAAAAGGTCGCTTCAGTAAGTCTTCCATGACCTGCCCAAGTGAAATTCAACTGTGAATCAGGTGAGCCTAGATTGGGCTATATTTGGAGGTCCCAGTTTTTAACTTAAAAGTGTAAGGGGTCACTGTCAGTAAAAAATGCATCTACCTTAGAACAAGGACTCCAAGGCCCCAGGTGCACAAAAATGTTCCCCAGAGGGGATGCCAAAAATTTAAACTCCCAAAATAGAAAAGGATGTGGGAACTGCCAAATAATTTCCAAACTCTATGTTTAGATATGGGGGAAGGTAGATGGGCAAAAGTTAAAAGGGCGGTCAAACTTTCTCCAGCCTCCCTGCATGTTGTCTGCAGTGGATGGTCTGGAAGGGAAATCAGACGTACCATTACTCTACCCCATGAGTCCATTATCAAAAGGCCCCAAGGGGTGAATTAAAACCCTCGGGAAAAGGGACGATTTTCCTTGGGCAAATCTCTTTAGGCATACCAAACTGGGTACATGAAGAAATCAGAGTTGCGTTCTTCCCATTTGCATGAATTCCCGAAGTTCCCTTTAATTAGGGTATCCAGTTCTTTATATTATTTTTTCATAAGGGGTTTTGGGACACCTTTGCAAGGTTTGCCCCACCCTTTAGGCTGTCCCTTTCCCGGATCCGTAACTTTTTAAAAATTTTTACTGGGAACTAGTTTCCACGGGATCCCTTGGACAGGTTCAGGATTTCTTTGCTTGGGGAAAAACGGCCTGACCCTAGCTTCAGGGGATTTTTCTAGCAGCGGAGGCCCCCGTGATGTTGTGGGAGTGGGTCCCTTTTGGGAAGGTTTAGGGTTCCTTTCCCTGGGCAAATGCGCGCCTGAAATTTTAATTTAAGGGGGTTCTGCCTAAGTAGAACCCCTTGGATGTGGTGGCAGCTGAGCTGCACCCCGGGCCCCCTTTGGGGGCCTTAAAAATGGCTCCAAAGCCCCCACTTTGGGGGGAGGGTCTCCCAAAAGACCCCCATCCTACCCGTTTTTGGGGGAGCAACCCCCCAAGGCTTTTCAGCAATTGGGACTGGGTTAAAGGGAAATGGCAAAAAAAGTGTGTGCTGTAAGAAACTTGGGGGGCAAGGGGTGGGGAAGGAGGATGGCTAGAACCCAAGCAAAAGGAACTACTGGTGTGCAAAAAACACGGGCACGTCGCTTTTCCCCTGGAAACTAACTTTTCTTGCCCCTTATTCCAATACTTCCTTTTTAAAACTGTACCTTTACTTTCTTAAAAAGCTTCTGGCCCTTTTTTGCGTGGAACAGCAATGGGCCCGGACTTTCATCTCCTTGATGACCTGTTGTACCACACTTTACACATACTCTTGGTTTTCCATTTTCTTTAAACGGCAAAAGTTTTGGCCAGCCCAAAACCCTTGGGGTGGGAAACACTGCATAGGGGTTGGGCCATATGGCTTTACCTTGAGGGGGTACCCCGTTAACTTAACCATTCTGGAAGAATAATGTGTAAAAGTAAGAAGAGACTGGTTCAAAATGTTCCCAAAACCCCAACTTTCTTCTTAAAACGTTTTACTGCCACTACATTAAAATACTCTCTTCCCCTAATATTTCCCCCAAATCCTCATTAGGGCTCGGAAAAAACAATTCCTACACTGATTTAGGGTTTTGTGGGAGAACATGAAAAGACCCCGGAAAAGTCGCTATCGCAGCAGAAGTTCACTCTCGTCTGGTTGAAAAACCCCAACTATCAGGGTACCATCCGCTGTGGGGTGATCAGGTCACGTTGACATACTTCAATTATTTTTGATTACTTCAAATGTCAAAATCCATGATGGTCTTCATATAGATCTTATATATGAAATGCTTTTTATTTTCCAGGAAATTTCCTTTGTGGGAGGGGGCTTTTCCCTTCTACCTGGTTTGGAGCCCAGAAACCCTTTCGATTCCCATTCTTTCCCTTTGGAAGCCGAAAGGTTTTTCCGATGGTACTGTGATTTTCCAGAGGGAATGGGCGAGGATTGCGTAGGTCGTCAGGGAAAGTAGATCTTTGTAATTTGTATACTCATACAAATTTGAATTTTTCATTTCCCCACCCCCCCCCCCACCATGGAGTCCAACGGGGGGGCTATGTTGGGGGTCAAAAACTCCCAACATCCCAGGGTAATGAGGAAAATTACGCGCCCCTTTGCATATAGGCAGTCGCGGCCTAGCAAATACCCACGAATAGTGCCCCTTACCCACCCTTTTGACCCCTGATTTACTTGACCGGGCCTTGATCAAGCCCCCCTTAAACCCGAAAAAGGACCAAAGAGGTGGTTTCTAGCTGCAGGGGACAGCGTGCACATCGCTCAAATCCCGGACTCCTTCTCCTGGTAAAAGGGTCCCGCACGGGAAACACAGTGGGAGGTTCTCCCTGGCCAAGTGGAAAAACCAGGGGGGGGTACACCCCCCTCTATAGCTTGGGCACCAGGAAAACCCTTTGCTCACCCTCATGGTACCCCCCAGTAGGGTACCCTCTGGTCCGGCTCACCAGATCTTGGGGGCCCAAGCCCCCCACCGCGGAGAGGCGGCTTCCGTTTGGGGGGGGGAGGTGCTGAGAAAAACCCAAATGCAGCCGATTGTTGGGCCCTATGGACTTCCCAAACCCCACAGAGACTGTGTGGTGTACGGGGCTTTTGTGCAGTCAAGGGGCCAGGGAGGCTCGTATTTGGGGTGGGGAGCAGGTGCGCGCCCGCGGTGTATGTGGCCCATTTGTAAAGCACTGCTTTCGGGGGGATACCTGACGCAGAGTAAGGGTGTGTGACCTTGGGCGGGAAACTGGTGGGGTGCACAGGAAGATGTGCCTTTCTTTCCCCAGGTTGGCGTGCAAGTAGTTACGGCAGAGCGACGCACCTTGCCCCAGGGACAGGGTCTAGAATCCGGTGCGACATCAAGATGATGCGGGGGTAGAGGGCCTCGTGGACCCTCCAAACCTGCACTGCTGATGGGTAGCAGTTTTGGGGGGCCTTGTTTTACCAGGGGGGGGGTTGCAGTGTTGGGGACTAAATTCTCCGATAAGGGCCCGAAGGTGCCCTGGCAAAGCTGGGCAATTGTGAGGAGTGGTGCGTCCAGAAGATCTGGGGGGGCGGGAGTTTTGTGGGGCTGTTGCCCGACTTCCCGAAAACTTGGGGGCACCGGGGTGCCGCAACCAGAGGAGGGCCCAAAAGAGAAGATCGCCACACCCTGCTCGTAGCAGATGTTTAAGCAGGGGGGACTTGGACCGGGCTGCACAGGACGGTGAAAACCCCTTAACACCCGGAAATATTTTTCCCCCCCACGCCGTCGTAACAAATTGGTGTCAGGATGGGATTTGTGTATTTGATCAGGAGTACCGCTCCGATTTATCATGTCGTTCAAAGATGGCGGCAGCCATGAGGGGAGGAGGCATATGACTGATGCAGGCAGCGAGTGGCGGTAACGCGGCCAGAATGGACCTATCACTGCCATGTGGCCGGTTGAGGGAGGAAAATTGGCACAAAGGCAGAAGAGCAGGCGCAGAGGGGCAAACCGAGCAGGCGCACTATCTCGTCGAGAATGCAGGCAAGGAAGGCACAGAACATTCTGCCAACGGGTTTGAGTGCTTACAGATCACTCTTTGCTCTGTGAAGATGGAACCTTCAGCAGTACACCGCAAGGCCTGCAACATGCATGAAGAGTGAACTGAATGGAGGAGGTGCAGAACTCTGAAGGGCGAGGTTTTCAGGGCCTGAGGGAAGAACAGTGAAGGGCGGGAAAGGCGGCGTCACGAGGTTGAGTAGAACGTTGGCAAGCAGAGAAGGCAAACGAGGTTCTGGCAACAGATGCCAAGTGGTCAGATTTACTGGGGTCTGCCTGGGGGGTCCGTGCAAGGGAAACCCCCGGGCCCTCGCAAGCGTCGTGTCGCGCCAGTGGTCGCTGCAGAAGGCTGGGAGACCCATCGGAACCCCGCTCCCTTGGGTATACGTCGGCGGCAAACTCGGACAGTCCTTCCAACCCTCCTCGTTGCCTCCCTCACCCCGTTTCCTCCCCCCCAGGAGTGTTAGTTCACGGCATGGGTTCTCCCCCTGTAGCCCCTCGCCTCCAGACATTCTGGAGCGTAAGCGTGAGTATGACGGGAAGGTGCCTGGGTGGCATGTCGCCCATTTGAAATGCTGGCATCTGCCCCATGTCTGGGAGCCAGGAAGAGAAGTGCCCTGCCAGCTGGTAACCGCGCTAAGGGCCCCGCAGTGGAAGTGTTTTGGGGCAGATCTGCCGGCATCCCAACAGGCCTCTTACCCCAGGCGTGGCGAGGCTTTGAAACGCCGTTTCGGACACCACCCAGCGATGTAATTTCGGGCCCCACTTGAAGCAGCGACTCGTGAGGCGTGGCGAGTAACAACTGTCCAGCTGGCTCAGGATGTGGAGGCGCTGGTAGAGGAGGTGTACCCTGCGGCTGCGGAAGAGATATTGTGGTCCTGGCCCGCGATTTCTTTGTTGACGCTTTGGGGCAGACCAGCACTGCAAATCTACGTCAAGCGGCACTACCCGAGGACCTGCGTGGCGCTGAGCGAGGGCCTTGGGTTCGAGGCCTTCCTGAAGGCACCAGTGGCCTAGGGCCAGCTGCTCAGCCACAGTCCCCGCCTGACCATCCGGGCCGGAAGGCTAAAGTGAGAAGGTAGCATTGAGAAGTGAGCCCCGAGCATCTTTCCAAAGCTTGTGTTGGGGTTGTGGTAAGGAAAGGGCCAGAGTAGTCGGTGTCGGAGGGAGCGGAGACCCGTCTCTCAACCGGACGATTCTGAATGCTTCCAGCAGTGCTGCAAGGACTGTGGCAGGTATGGTCACCATCCAGTGCATGTCCTAATTCTAAGTAAGTGGTGCAGTAGGAAAACTCTAACTAGGCTGAGAGGGGCCGAAAACCCAGCCGTCCTCGGTTCCTGTGTCCGCCGACCTTGGGTAAGCTGCTGTCGAACCAGCACGATGCAGGTGGAAGGCTCAGTAGATGGGAAGCCATGCCCGCCTGACAGTGGACACTGGGCCTGAGAAGACCCTACTGCGGCCTGATATGTTGGCCACTATTGCTACTTCCAACGCCCACAGAGACTGTTTGGTGTCACGGGCCTTGTTTTAAGCTCGACAAGGGCCGAGGAGGCTCGTATTGCGTGGGCAGCACGGTGGCAGCGGCTGCCGGTGTAGGTGGCCGATCTGGACGAGCACTGTTTTTGCTGGGCATTGACTACCTGACGCAGAGTAAAGGCGTGTGTCGACCTGGAGCGGAACGCTGGTGGGGTGCAATCAGTGAAGATTGTGCCCTTGGCTTCCCGAGGTTTGGCTGTGCAAGGTAGTTACGGCTGAACGACTGCACCTTGCCCCCAGACAGAGTCTAGAATCTGGTTTCGACTGTCAAAGTGATGCGTGGGAGTGAGGGCCTCGTGGAGCCCATTCAAAACCTGCAGCTGGCAGATGGTGTGCAGTGTTGGGCGGAGCTTGTTGGAGCCAAGTGAGGGGTTAGTTAAGTGTTGGTAGCTAAATTCTCCAATAGGCCCAGAAGGTGCCAGCTGGTGCAAAGCTGGGCACTTTTTAGGAATGGGAGCATCAGAGAGTCCGTCCGGGGAGCAAGGCTTGGTTGGTGTGGGGCCGTTGCCTGACTTCCTCGAGTACTGGCGCCACCGGAGCGCCGCTAACCTGGCGGAGGTGCACGACAGTTGTGGCAAGCTCAGGAGCCGGCCATGAATGAGGAGACCTATGACCCGGCGCATGAGGGAATGAGGTACAACATAGGTGACAGAGTGTGGCTGCATAACCCCTCCGCGTCGGAACGATGGGCTCTCTCCGAAGCTACAGAGCCCCTGGGAAGGGCCATACACGTGGTAAGCGGTCCCTCTCTGATGTCACCTATCGAAGTCCGCAGAGGCGAAACGACCGTCCTTTTGTCCAACGTGGACCGTCTGTGGCGTTACCATGGGCCAGGCAGTTAACTCCTGGGGCATGGTGAAAAAGAAGAATGACATTAGCCCCAGTGCGGCGATGAGGACGTGGCAGACGCTGACCGATATTGTATGACGAGCATTTGGACGGTGAGGGCGATGCAGCAGACGTCATGGTGACCATGATCCAAGGTCTTGGGCAGGAGATACCCCTCTGGTTGCCACTAGCCATCTACCCGCCGCCCACACCTCCGCCGAGCGGCCCCCAGCGAGAGCGACGAAGCCACGCGCTGGATTTGAAAGATTTTTGTGTTTCGCTGAGAACTGATTTATTTAAATTTTTCGGTAGTCGTTGTTTCAGGTTTGATATGTCAGAGAGCGGGTCCGTCTTGCGCCTGTATGCGGGGGTAGGTGTCTACGGGCCAGGGTCCTTTGTCTCTGTGCGAAACATGTGTTAACATGAACGGGAGACCTGGGCCTGTGTGAACATGAAGGGACCTGGGGCAAACATGAACGCAGCTGGCTGTGGCGGAGGAGCGGAGAACAAGCCGAGAGACGCAGTTGGGTGCTGCTCCTGTGAAGACCTGTGTGTGCCTTGTGACAATGATAAACTTTGTGTTGCCCTGTTTAATCTGTTGTGCAGTGTGACGTGCTGGTTTTCCCCACCTGTATTGTGCCTATAGAACATGTACGGGTAATACGTTGTGTATAAAGGAAAGAGTCATCGTGTGTTTATTTCGTGCCCTGCCTCGCCACCTGCGTTTCCCCTGGTGGTGTTCTGGGACCTGTGGTGCTCGGTGCCTCTTGGAGCTGTTTCAGTGTTTCACGACCCTGTGTATAGAACGCCGGGTCTGCCTAAGCCTGCCTTGTGTTGTGGGTGGCAGATGAGAGCGAGGCGCCGGGCGTAACAATATATATATATATATATATATTTATAGTATATATCTATATATATATATATATATCTATATAAATGCAATAGATATGTTCTATGTGTGTGTGTTGGTGTGTGTATGTGTGGTGTGTTGTGTGTGTGTGTGTATGTGTTGTGTAGGTGTGTGTGTGTGTGGTGTGTTTGATCTGTGTGTATATATAGATTTACACCTTAATTCTCTCTAAACATACACTAAACCACACATACAAATACCCGCATACCCATACCCGTTTATAATATATATATATATTATTTATATATATATATTATATTTCATATATATATTATATATAATAATAGTGTAATAATAAATAGATTTATATGATAATATATTATGTATATATATAAATATATATATAATATATATATTATATATATATGTATTCTATATATTATATATATATATTATATATAGATTATATATATAATATATATAGAATATATATATATCTATATATATATAGATATATTTATATGTGTGTATGTGTGTGTGTGTGTGTATATATATACCCACAGATATATATGCGTGTTTATACAAATATATATATTTAAATATAGAAAAGGAAGAAGGAGGAGGGTAAGGGAAAACCGAGAGATAGAAGTGGAGGGAGAGTGGTACCCTGAATTATTTCACGCATTTTCCCCCGCCACCTCCTCCTCCTTGTACTTCTATCTCTCTATTCCCTACTCGTCTTCCTCCTCCTCCTCCTCCTCTTCCTCCTCCTTCTACTTCTATCTCTCCGGCTCCCCCTTCCTCCA
>NW_023663149.1:47500-52934 GCF_015228065.2 Penaeus monodon
GCTGGGCTATAAAGGTCCATTCGGATGCGAGATAATTTTACTGAAAACTATACGTCGAAAAGGCTCTGGTGCTCAACCAAAGTTGATGTATGTATGAGTAACTCTCCCTAAGATTTCTACTCCCGAAATATCTCCCCAAGTACCTGACGCTGCACCGATTGAAGACTGAGGGGTAGTTCCGTTAATCCAAGGGTAGCACCTTGTACATTGATACAGTCCCACAGGGGGTTTTGAAGAAAAAAAAAGCTTTATTCTTCCCTGCTTTCTGGGTGCAAAGGAATCTGAAGAATCATTTGTGAGGTCTAGTTTCGTCAATATTTAGAAGCAGAGGATAAACGCGAGAAGATAGAACGTTGATCAGAACATTGGTTTCGCTCGAACTGAGTAGCTGTATTAGCGCGATGTAACCCTGCAGATCCTAATGTTCTCCTCCTTTCTTCTTAACCACAACTATGGGTGAACAATACGCACTCTTGGACGGTTCATAATGCTAAGAGCTTCCCAGTTTATTTATCTCTTTGTGGTTTGTATTCGGGCGAGAGTTTTGCGGCTGCCCCCCAGGTACCTCCAAGGAGCAAGTATGCCCCAACTTGAAGACTTGTTTGGCGGCATCCCAGCTGGATCAACGAACTTCAGCTTCAACCTCACCCTCCGGCAGGTAGTTCGGTCGGTAAAGTCTGTTGTTCTGTCATATAAGTTTCCGTCTTTAAATTTTTTTTGTAGAGGCGAACAAGTTGTTGCTCAGCGTATTCAATGTAGTTTGGAAGGGGTGGCATCATTCTTCTGCGCTTAGCTAATATCTCGCCTTTTAATAATGCTTCCAGAACCCTGTGGACATTTGCCGGTCGTGTGCTGATCTCAGAGCGACGAGCAGCGTATGACAGAAGCACTGGTCTGATCCATAATGCCTACGGATATGATTGGTACATCGTGAACACCAGGGGATTCCTGACATAGGGGGGCATCTTGTGCAGCGGTTCACTCCCCTCTGCAGTTTGTGTCATCGCGTTCGTTGCCTCCTTCCACCCGTGTCTGCGTCTGGTGGAACCCTTCTTTGCCGGGACACAGAAGCTCCAGGATATTGCCCAGGACAAAAATCGAAGGCGGGGTTTCCATGATAGCAGCAGTGTCTGTAAAGAAAGGGTACCTGTGGCAGAAAACCTATTGCCTCCTTCACACGATTTTGTGAACCATCAATCATTTAACACAACGGGTTTGCCAGTTATAATCCTTTCTTTTTACATACTTTTAAAACTCCCAATCTGTGGCGCCAGGGTCTCGCATGATACTGCTCTGGCGAAGTGCCAGGCCAGACAAATGTACCTGGGCTCCTCTTTTTCCGGGAACACTTTTCACTGTAGCACGGCTTCTTCTCACTCCTTTCCGTGGCATCTAAAGGTTGGTGACTTGTGTTCTCCCGGTTTTGTGCTTTTGCAGTTTCAAGGAGATTTTTAAACTTTGTTTTTGCTCCCTGCGATCACGGGGACAACTTTTCAATAGTAGGGGGTTTCTTTGACTCTTCTTTTCGGTGGCCCTCCTTTCTTGACCCTGTATTTGTAGCCATAAGCAAATAACACCAGCAATCCGCTATGTTCCGCAGTCTCCGTCTGCTAGTACTTTGTCATTCCTCCTGAGTTCGCAATCCTGAGCGAAGATAGCAGCTATTAAACCAGAATGAGTTCCAGGATACCTTCCTTGGTGTCAGGTAAATTGCTCCGTCGTATGTATGAACTCTTCTTACTTTAATTATTAGTTATAAAATTTGCAAAACAGATTATCATAACTGTAATATTACATAATACGATAATAATTAAAATATTGATATAGATATTATTATGAGTCTTATTATTGATATTTCTATTATTGTTTTTGTTATTAATCAGTCTAATTGAAAAAAAAAAATATATAATTAATAATAACTGCAATATTGCAATGATGATACTAATAATTGCAATAATGATGAATAAAGTTAATAATAATAATTTAATGAATGAATGATAACAATAATATGATGGATAGTGATGATATTGCTGATGATATAACAGTAATCGTGTCTATCTATAATAAAAAAAGGAAAAAGAAAAAAATCCCAAATAAAAAAACGGCAAAACATCTCGCGAAATATAGCGTTTTTGAGAGTACATTTAAAATGCCTCTTTTCGATTTCCATGATGATTTTTTTTGCAGTTATTAGGGCAATGAGGAATACGAATTATTACAATTGTTTAATCATGATTAATGATGTAAAAAATGAGAAGTAATTCAGAGATTTTCATAAAATCTTTATTATTATCATTATTATATATTATATTATTATTTTATTATTATTTATTATTATTATTGGATTAATGTTTTATTTTTATATTATTATCCTATTATTAATTATCATTACTTTTATTATTGAGCATGATTAAAAAAATCATTATAACTGTAACATAATACAATCATAATGATATAGTGCTAATACTATATTAGTATTTAATTAACAATATTGTTTTATTATTATTAAAAAAATTGTCGTATTATTATCACTCTTATTACTTTTAATATTGTATATTGTTAAAAAAACAACTTATTCCTAACGTGTAATAATTTACATAAACGATAATGATTAAATACGATATAAAGAATTATTTATAAAAACAATATTATGCTAATTTATTGTATTTCTAAAATTGTTGTTGTTATTATTAGTATTATTGCAAAAAATATATACTCAATAATTTGCAATAATCTGATAAAACTTATAATAATTGCAATAATGATGATAAGTTAGTATTAATAATGAGATAACGAAATAATGATGATATGATGATATTAATAGATGTATTAACAGTAATCGGTGGCCCTTTATAATTAAAAAAGGAAAAAGAAAAAAAATCGAAAAAACCGGCAAAATCTCCTAACTCTACCCTTTTTGAGAAGTATTTAAAAAATACCCGCATTTTCAATTTCCATGTGATTTTAGCAATTATTAGGGGAAATTACTGATACTATTATTAGAATTGTATTAATCATGACAATAATATGATTAAAATTAATTAATCAGAATTTTTCATAAAATTTGATTATTATTCTTATTCTTATTATATATTCTTTATTATTAGTACAGTATTATTATATTATTATTATTATTTGTTATTATATATTGGTTATTATAATTAGTATTACTTTTATTATTAGTATTATTACAAAAATAATGCACTATAACTGTACTAATAACAATGATAATGATAATAATAACTTTAATTTATTATAATATTTTTATTATTATTGTTGTTTTGTTGTATAATCATTCTTTATTACTTTTATTTATAGTATGATTGCAAAAAAAAAAAAAATTATAACTGTATAATTAAAATATTCATACTAAATTATTATTATAACATCGTTATTATGCTATTATTATTGGCCATTTCTATTTTTTGTTGTTGTTATTATTACTATAATTGCAAAAATATATATAATGATACTGCAATAATTTCAATATAAGATAATGATTATCCTAATTGTCATAATGATTATAAATTTAATAAATAATTGATGTAATGGTGATGAGAACGATAATAATGTGATAGGGGATGAATTAATTATGATAATAACCGTAATCTTGTCTATTTTGTAATTAAAAAAAAGGAAAATAAAAAAAATCCAAAAGTCGAAAAGCGGCAAAATCTTCCGACATAGAGCCTTTTGGAGTATATTACATAATTATTATGAAAAATTGCAATAATGATGTAATGATGATCCTTAATGATGATAATGATGATGATAAAATAATATGATGAGATCAATGATATAATAATGATACTAACAGAATTCTGTCCATAATTGAATCAAGAAGGTGAAAGAAAAAAAAAATCCCACAAGGCGACAAAAGCGGCAAAATCAAGCGAGATAAGCCTTTTGAGAGAATACTCCAAAATGACGTTTTTTCCCATTCATTGATATTTTGGCAATTATAGGTAATAGTGATAATACATTACCAGAATTCTATTAATCATGACAATAAATGATAAAAAGTGAGAATAAAGCGCATTTGATAACATTTTGCTGATTATTGATCTTATTACTATTATTCCATTATCATTATCAATATTATTATTATTATTTATTCAATTTATTATTTTTTATTATTAATTATTATTATTATTATTATTATTTTCTGTTATTATTATTAATTATTATTATTATTATTATTTTATTATATTATTTATTATTATTATTACTTTAATTATTAGTATTATTTTGACACAAAAATATATTATACCGAATACTAACAATAATATGAAATACGTTAAGAATAAGAGATATAAATCGTTATAATATTGTTATTAATATTATTATTGTTTTATTATCATTATATTCCTTTTTACTGGTAGTATATTGCCAAAAATAATTATCATAACAGTAATATTACAGTAGTAACGATTGTTAATTAAATAATGATATAAAATAATGTATTATAAAAATGTAGTATGTTATTGTTATTGTTATTAACTATCATATTGTGTTGTTAAATTAGTATAGTGTCAAACTATATATTATAAACTGCAATAATTGCAATACTAATTGATACTAATTGCATAAAGGAGATAATATTGCAAAATGGATTGAACTAAATGATGATGATAATGATGATAATGATGATGATAAACGATAATAATGATGATAATCAGGATATAATGATGATAATACAGGAATTGTGTACCATATATAATCAGAAAGTGAAGAAACAAAATCCCAAATGTCGAAAAAGCGGCCTAATCTAGGCGAAATATAGACCTTTTTGAGTAAGTCAACATAAGCTCCAAAATGAACTTTTGATCCATTCATATTCATGATTTTGGCAATTATTAGGTAATAATCGATAATCAATTACCAGACTATCTATAATCATACAATCCGTTATGATAAGTGAGAATCACAGAAAGCGAATTTGGATAACATTTGATGATTATTAATATTATTACTATTAGATCATTATTATTATCATATTATTATTATTATTATTATTATTATGATTATTATTATTATTATTATTACTTTAAAAATTATTAGTATTATTGCCAAATAATATATATAACTGTAATAATAACAATATAATGATATACGTATAATAATATAATAATAATACATTATAATATTGTTATAAATAATATTATTGGTTATTATATCATTATTATTCTTTTTACTGGAGATATTTGCAAAAATAATTATATAACAGTAATAATTACCAGTAATAAACGATGATAATTAAAATATGATATAAATAATTATTATAAAAAGTTATTATTTTGTTATTATTATTGTTATTGCTATCTTATTGTAGTTTGTATTAGTATCGTTAGTAAAACTATGTTTTATAACTGCAATAAATTGCCATAATATGATATAATTGCAAGTAATTAGGATAATATTGCAATAATGATGA
>NW_023663150.1:0-15266 GCF_015228065.2 Penaeus monodon
TATAATATATTATTAATTTATATCTATTAATTTTATTATTTTTATTTTTACTTATATTTAAATATTATTATACGTTAATTACTAATAATTATTAAATATATATAATATATTATAAACGTTATTATGTATTATTATTGTTATTATATTATTATTATTGTTATATTATAATTATTATTTTATATATATTGCAATATAATGATAATAATCATAATGATATATTGCAATAATGATAATATGATAATGAATTTGATATAATGATGTAAATAATGAAGATACAATATAATGATAATATGAATTATATATAAAAAAAAGTAAAAGAAAAAAACAAACAAAAAGCGCAATCTAGAAAAAGTTAGAAAATCCAAATAAATTATTTGCAATTATTGAGATTGCATTCAGGTTTAAATATTACAGATTTATAGAGAAATATGATAAAATGAATGAATTAATAATTTGATATTATTAATATTATATTTATTATTATATTATATTTATTATTTTATTATTTTATTATTTTATTATATTTTATTATTTTATTATATATTATTATATTATTATTATATTTGTATAATATTAATTAATTATTATAATATATAATAAAATTATTTATATGATAATAATATTGTAAAAATTATTTATTATAATGTATTACGTATAATGATATTATTAATAATGATAAAATAATATTATAAAATTATATTGAATAATAATGATATATTAATAATATATAATAATTGATAATTAATAATATATATAATGATAATGAATGATAATGATAATAATTCATAATATGAATAATATGAATAAAATGAATATAAAGAAATTGTGCATAATAAAAAAAGTAAAAGAAAAAATCCAAATATGAATGAAAATAAGGAAATATTATTTAAATAAGATCAAGAAAAAAAATCATAATATTCATTGAATCTGGAAATTATTAGGTAATAACTTTAATAGATTATCAGTATTTCATTATTGAATATTTGGAATAATTAGGATTTATAATATTATATTATTAATTTATTATATTATTATTATTATTATTATTATTTATTATTATTATTATTTAATTATTTATTATTAAATTATTATTTATTATTATATATTAATTATTATATATATTTAATAATATATAATTGTATAATAATATTATTATAATAATTTAAATAATTATATATATTATTAAATTTTGTATATAATTTAATTAATATTATTATTATATTATTATTAACGATATTATTATTTAAATATTATTATTAAATTATTATTTAGTTATTATTATAAATTAATTATTATATAATAATATTGAATAATATGTATAATAATTGCAATAATGATGATAATAATTGAATAATGATGATAATGATGATGATAATGATGATAATGATGATAATGATGATGATAACGATAATAATGATGATAATCATGATAATAATGATGATAATAACAGGAATTGTGTCCATATATAATAAAAAAAGATAAAAGAAAAAAAATCCCAAAAGTCGAAAAAAGCGGCAAAATCTAGCGAAATATAGCCTTTTGAGAGTAAACTCCAAAATGACTTTGTGTATTTTTCCATTCATTTGATGATTCTGGCAATTATTAGGTAATAATGATAATAATTACCAGAATTCTATTAATATGACAATAATGATGATAAAAGTAGAATAAAAGAATTTGGATAATATTTGAATCATTATTAATATTATTACTATTATCATTATTATTATATTATTATTATTATTATTATTATTATTATATTATTATTATATATATATATTATACTTAATTATTAGTATTATTGTCAATAATATATATTTAACTGTAATATATACAATTAATATATTAGAGTATAATTAATATAATACTATTGTTAATAATATTGTCATTAATATTATATGTATTATTATCATTATTATTATTCTATGGTATATATTGTAAAATAATTATTATAAGTTAATAATTAAGTAATTAATATATTAATTAAATAATATATAAATAATGATTATAAAAACGTTATATATTGTATATTATATGAATATTGATATATTATTGTAATGATATTAGTATAGATGATAAAATTATAATTATAACTGCAATAATTGCAATATAATGAATAATAATGCAATAATGATGATAATAAGTGCAAAAATGAATGATAAAGATGAATATAATGATGATAATGATGATAATTATGCATATACGTAATATTGATATCATGTAATAATGATATAATTACAGGAATTGTGTCCATATATAATAAAAAAAGGTAAAAAAAAAATCCCAAAAGTCGAAAAAGCGGCAAAATCTAGCGAAATATAGCCTTTTGAGAGTAGACTCCAAAATGACGTTTTTTCCATTCATTTGATGATTCTGGCAATTATTAGGGTAATAATGATAATAATTACCAGAATTCTATTAATCATGACAATAATGATGATAAAAGTGAGAATAAAGAGAATTTGGATAACATTTGATGATTATTAATATTATTACTATTATCATTATTATTATCATTATTATCATTATTATTATTATTTTAATCATTTATATTTTTATTATTATTATTATTATTATTATTATTATTATTATTATTTCTACTGGTAGTATAATTGTAAAAATAATTATTATAACAGTAATAATTACAGTAATAACGATATTAATTGAAATAATGATATAAATAATGATTATAAAAACGTTATTATTGTTATTATTATTGTTATTACTATTATTATTGTAGTTTTTTATTATATAGATGTAAAATTATCTATTTTAACGGAAAAAATTGCAATAATAATGAAATAATTGCAAAAATGATGAAAATAATTTCAATAATGATTTAAATGAAAGATGAATTTAAAGAAAAGGAAAAATTTATGAAATAATTTTGGAAAAGTGAAAAATGATAAATTTAATTTATGGGTAAAAACATGAATAATATTAAAAGGATAATAACAGGAATTGTGTCCCCTATATAATAAAAAAAAAAGGGAAAAGAAAAAAAAACCCAAAAAATCGAAAAAAAACGGGGAAAAACTAGCGAAAATACCTTTTTTAGAGTAGACCCCCAAGACGTTTTTTCCATTCATTTGAGATTTTTGGCAAATTAAAATTTGGGGAAAAAGATAATAAATTTCCAAATTCATTAATCATGGGGCCGGATTGATTTAAAAGTGGGGAAAAAAAGAAAAATTTTGGAAAAACATTTGATGATTATTAAAATTTTTACTATTATCATTTTTTTTATCATTATTATGATTATTTTTATTATTTTTTTTATTATTATTATTATTATTAAATTTTTAATTTTTATTATTTTACTTTTTTTTTATTTTTTATTATTACTTTTTAAAATTTTTTTATTATTCCAAAAAAAAAATTTAAAATGTAAAAATAACCAAAAAATAATATAAGTATAAATTTTAAAAAAACAAAATTTTTTTAATAAATTTTTTATTTTTTTTTTATTGTTTTTTATTATCATTATTTTTTTATTTCTACTGGTAGTAAAAATTTTAAAAAAATTTATTAAAACATAATAATTTTCAATAAAAACGATTTAATTGAAAAAATGTTAAATTGATTAAAAAAAACTTAAAATTTTTTGTTATTATTTTTGGGGGTTCCCATTATTTTTGTAGTTGTTATTGTATAGAAGTAAAATTTTCTTTATACTGCAATAATTTTCAATAATTTAAGGGGTAATAATTGCAAAAATGATGAAATAATTGGGAATTAAGAAAGATAATAAAGATGATAATGAAAAGAAATGAATAATGATAATAACGAAAATAAAGATGAGAAACATGATAATAAAGATTTTAAAAACCAGGAATTTTGTCCATATATAATAAAAAAAAGGTAAAAGAAAAAAAATCCCAAAAAATCGAAAAAAACGGCAAAATCTACGAAAAATAGCCTTTTGAGAGTAGACTCCAAAAATTAACGTTTTTTCCATTCATTTGATGATTTTTGGCAATTATTAGGGGGAATAATATAAAAATTAAACCAAATTCTATTAACCCTTTACAAAAATGATTTATAAAAGGAGAAAAAAGAAAAATTTTGGGGAAAAATTTGATGATTATTAATATTATTATATTATCATTATTATTATCAAAATTTTTTCAAATTTTTTTATTATTATTATTTTATTATTATTATTTTTTTATTATTATTTTTTTATTTTATTATTTTTTATTATTCCCTTTAAATTTTTAGTATTATTGCCCAAAAAAATATTATAACTGTAAAAATAACAAAAATAATAATAATAAATTTATTATAAAAATAATTGTTAAAAAATTTTTTTATTAATTTTTATTATTGTTTTTTTTAAACATTTTTATTTTTTTTTAAAATTTTTTTTAAATGGTAGTTTAATTGTAAAAATTTAAATTTTTTAACCGTAATAAATTAAAAGTAATAAAGATTTTTTAATTTAAAAAAATTTAAAAAAAAAATAAAGATTTAAACTGTTATTTTTTTTATTATTGTTTTTTTCTATTTTATTGTATTTTTTTATTAGTATAATGTAAAATTTTATTTTTAAAATGCCCAAAAATTGCCAAAAAAATGATAATAATTGGGAATAAAATTATAATTTGCAATAAAAGATATAATTAGGTTATAATGAAAAGAAAAAATTTATTTAAAGATGATGATTTAAAGATAAAAATTATGATAATCATAAAAAAAATTATGATAATAACCCGGAAATTTTGTCCCCAAAATAATAAAAAAAAAGGGAAAAAAAAAAAAAATCCCAAAAATCGAAAAAGCGGCAAATTTTAGCGGAAAAATAGCCTTTTGAGAGTAGGGCCCCAAAAAGACGGTTTTTTTTTCCCTTCAAATTTTATGATTCTGGCAAATTTTGGGTAATAATGATAATAATTAACCAGAATTTTTATTTAAACATGACAAAAATGATGATTTAAAATTTAGAATAAAGAATTTGGGTAAAATTTGATGGTTTTAATATTTTACTATTATCATTTTATTAAACATTATTATCAAATTTTATTAAATTTTTTATTTTATTTAAATTTTTATTATTATTATTATTTTTTATTTTTTTATTAAATTTTTATTATTTTTTATTATTACTTTAATTTTTGTATTTTTTGCCAAAAAATATATTTAAATGTAAAAATAACAATAAAATTAAAAATAAATATAATTTAAAAATACCCAAATTGGGTTTTAATATTGTTATTAATTTATTATTGTTATTAAATTTTCATTTTTATTTCTACTGGGAGTAAAATTGTAAAAATAATTATTATAATTATAAATTTCAGTAATAACGATAATTTTTTTGAAATAATTATATAATAATGATTATAAAAACGTTTTATTGTTTTTTTTATTGTTTAAATTAAATATTATTATTTTAGTTGTTTATTAGTAAAAAGAAGTAAATTTTCTTTTTAAATGCTATTGGGAATAATTTTGGGTAAAAATTGCAAAAATAGATAAAAATTGCAATAAAAGAGAAATATGAAAGGGTAATGAGATAATGATGATAAAAGTGATTATAAAAGATAAAAATGATGATTTAAAATATAATAATGATTATAAAAACCCGGAAAATTTTTGTCCCCTTTAATAAAAAAAGGTAAAAAAAAAAAATCCCAAAAGTCCAAAAAGCGGGGAAAATCTGCAAATATAGCCTTTTGGAGTAGAAATCCAAAATGACGTTTTTTTTCCCTTCATTTGATGATTTCCCGGCAATTATTAGGGTAATAAAGAAAAATAATTACCCGAATTCTTATTTCATGACCAAAAATGTGGGTTTAAAAGTGGAATAAAGAGAATTTGGTAAAATTTGAATTTATTATTAAAAAAATTTTTCTATTTCCCTTATTATTATCATTATTATCATTATTATTTTTATTTTTTTAATTTTTTTATTATTTTTATTATTTTATTATTTTTTATTATTAAATTTTTTTTTATTATTTTTTAAATTCTTTAATTTTAAAATATTTTTTGCCAAAAAATATATTTTAAAATGTAATAATAAAAATAATAATAAAAAATAATATAATTTTTAAAATACTAATTGGTTTTTAATTTGTTATTAATATTAATTTTTTGTTTTTTATTTTCATTATTATTATTTCCCACTGGGGTAAATTGTAAAAAAAATTATTTAACAGTAAAATTACAGTAATAACGATTTTGAAATAAAGTATAAAAAAATGAAATTTTAAAAAAGTTATTTTTGGTTATTTTTTGTTATTACTATTATTTTTGGGAGTTTGTTTTTATAAATTAAATTTAACTATTATAAAATGCAATAATTGCAAAAATAAAAGTTAAAAATTTCAAAAAATGATAATAATTGCAATAATGATGAAATAAAATGACCCAAAGGGTGAAAAGATGATAAAGATGATGATAACCTATAATGATGATAAACATGATAATAAAATTTATAATAACCGGAATTGTGTCCTATATAAAAAAAAAGGTAAAAAAAAAAAACCCAAAGTCGGGAAAAAACCCGGCCCCCCAAAACTTTGCGAAATATAAACCTTTTGAGAGTAACTCCAAAATGACGTTTTTTTTTCCCTTCATTTTATGATTCTGGCAATTATTAGGGAAAAATGATAAAAATTACCCCGATTCTATTAATCTGACAATAAAGAGATAAAAGTGAGAATAAGAGAATTTTTGGTAACATTTTGGGTGATTTTTTATATTATTCTAAATTTTCATTATTTTATCATTATTACATTTTTTATTATTATTTTATTATTTTTAAATTTTTATTAAATTAATTTATTATTTTTTATTATTTTTTTATTATTATTATTATTATTTTAAATTTTACTTTAAATTTTTAGTATTATTGCCAAAAAAAAATTTATAAAAAGTAAATAATAACCCAAAAATTAAAATATGTATAATTTTAATCTCCAAAATTTTTTAATCTTGTTTTAATATTATTAAATTTTTATTATTATCATTTTTATTATTTTCCCACTGGGATATAAATTTTAAAAATAATTTTTTAACAGAATAATTACAGTAATAAACGTATTAATTGAAAAAATGTAAAATAAAGGGTTTTTAAAAACCCCTTATTTTTTGTTTTTTATTAAATTTTAATTTTCTATTATTATTGTAGTTGTTTTTTAGTATAGATGTAAAATTATCTATTTAACCCGCAAAATTGCAATAATAATGATAAAAAATTGCAATAATGATGATAAAAATTGGGAATAATGGGTATAATGATTTATGGGTAATGATATATTAAAAGAAATATGCTTTAAAGAATAATTTATAAACTATAATAATGATGATAATAACCCGGAAAATTTTGGGCCCCCTATATAAAAAAAAAAAAGGGAAAAAAAAAAAAATCCCCAAAAATCGAAAAAACGGCAAAATCTAGCGAAAAATAGCCTTTTGAGAAATGACTCCAAAAGGGCGTTTTTTCCCTTCATTTTGATTGTTCTGGCAATTTATTGGGGAATAAAAAAGATAAAATTTCCCAAAAATTTTATTAATCAGGGGCAAAAATGATTATAAAAAAAGAGAAAAAAGAGAATTTTTGGGTAACATTTGTGATTTTAAAAAAAATTATTTTCCTTATCTTATTTTTATCATTAAATTTCATTATTATTATTTTTTAATTTTTATTATTTTAATTTTATTATTATTATTTTATTTAAATTTTTATTATTATTTTTTTATTAATTATTACTTTAATTATTATATTATTTGCCAAAAAAAATATTATCCCGTAATAATAACAAAAATAAAAATAATAGTACAAATAATCATAATGAAAAATGATAAATTAGATATATATTAATTTTGATATATTCAATGGTATATTATTCAAAATTTATATTAAGAATTAATTAGGTAAAAATATAAATTACATAATTCATATAATTAAAAATATTTGTATTAAAATGTATTAATTTATTATATTTGTTATTAGTAATTAAATTACTATTATACTATAATATAATATATTAATATTCAATTATATATGATAATAATTGATAATATTATGATAATATATTATATATTATATTATGTAATTATAATTATTAAATATGATAAAATATATTAAAGGATTTTCATATAATAATAATAATATAATTAATAATATAAATCTAAAATTGTAATAGAATAATTTATGAAATATATTTTATATAATCAATATGAGTATATTTAAACATATTTTATGATTATGAATATTAAATAATGATATATTACGAATATATAATAAATATAATAAAATAATAATAGAATTTGATAATTATATAATATATTATAAAATTATTATTATTATATAATATTTATATTATATATTATTTATATATGTATATTATTATATATATATATATGATAATATATTAATATGAGTAATATTGAAAAAATAAATGATATAATAATAATAATATGATAAAAGTAATTTACATATATTATAAAATATGGTAAATAAATAATTCCATAATATTAATAAGGTAAAATTAAAATTACTTTGAAAACTACAAATAATTTTGATATTATCAAATTTTATATCAATTATAAGTAATAATTGTAATATTTATACATATTATTTATGTTAATATAATAAATTAATATAATGAAAATGATATAAATATATTAATAATATATTATTCAATATGATATATATATATAATAATATATTATTATTATTATTATATTCATATATATTATTATTGATAATATGTAATATTATTATTATATATATTTTCTATATTAATATATAATTGCAAAAAATATAATAAAATCATAAGTCAAAAAGGAATATAGAATATACTTTTAATAATCTAATGTAATATATTTTATTATTTATATTTGATTATAATATTATATTCCGTATATTAAAATATATTATAACAGTAATATTACAGTAATAACGTATTAATTGAAATATGATATAAAAATTATTTATTATTATTAATTCTGGGCATATTATTATTATTATTATTATTATTATTATTATTTTATTTATTATTTTATTAGTACTTTATTAGTAGTATTATTGCCAAAAAATATATTAATAACTGTGAATAATAACAATATATTAATAATAAGTATATTATACTAATACTAATTGTTTATAATATGTTATTAATATATATTTTGTTTATTTTATCATTATTAATTATTTCTACTGTAGTATATTGTAAAATATTTTATACCAGTAATAATTACGTATACGATATTAATTTGAAAAATGATATAAAGAATGATTATAAAACGTTATTATTGTTATTATTATTGTTATTTACTATTATTATTGTAGTTGTTATTAGTCTAGATGTAAAAATTATCTTTATAACATGCAATAATTTTGCAATATAATGATAATAATTGAAATAATGATGATAATAATTGCAATATGAATGATAATGATTATGATAATGATGATAATGATGATAATGTGATAACGATAATAATTAGAATGATAATCATATAATATGATGATATAACAGGAATTGTGTCCTATAATAATAAAAAAAGGTCAAAGAAAAAAAATCCAAAAGTCGAAAAAGCGGCAAAATCTAGAGCGAAATATAGCCTTTGAGAGTAAACTCCAAAATGACGTTTTTTCCAGTCATTTGATGATTCGGGGCAATTATTAGGTAATAATGATAATACTTACCAATTCTATATCATGACAATAATGATGATAAAGTTAGAATAAGAGAATTTGGATAACTTTGATTGCTTATTAATAGTTATTACTATTATCATTATTATTAACATTATTATCATTATTATTATTATTATTATTTTATTATATTATTCTTATTATTATTATTATTATTATTATTATTATTATTATTATTACTTTAATTAGTTAGTATTATTGGCCAAAACACTAGATTATAACTGTAATAATAACAATAATATAATAATAGTATAATTATAATAATTACTAATTGGTTTTTTTTTTTTTTATAATATGTTATTAATATTTTAGTTGTTATTATTATCATATTATTATTTCTACTGGTAGTATAATTTGAAAAATAATTATTATAACAGATAATTAACAGTAATACGATATTAATTTGAAATAATGATATAAAGAATGATTTAAAAACGTTTATTATTGTTTTATTATTATTGTTATTACTATTATTATTGTGTTTTTAGTATAGATGTAAAATTATCTATTATAACTGCAATATTGCAATAATATGATAATAATTGCAATAATGATGATAATAATTGCAATAATGATGATCATGATGATGATAATGAATGATATGATGATAATGAGGATGATACTGATAATAAAATGCGGATAATCATGATAATAATGATGATCATACAGGAAATTGTGTCCCATTATTAATAACAAAAAAGGTAAAAGAAAAAAAATCCCAAAGTCGAAAAAGCGGGCAAAATCTAGCGAAATATAGCCTTTTGAGAGTATACTCCCAAAATGACGTTTTTTCCATTCATTTGATGATTCTGCAATTATTAGTAATAATGATAATAATTCCAGCTTCTAATTATCATGACAATAATGTGATAAAAGTGAGAAATAAAGAGAATTTGGATAACATTTGACTGATTATTATATTATTCCTATTATCATTATTTATTATCATTATCTCATTATTACTTATTTTATTATTTTATTATTTTTTATTATTAATTATTATTATTATTTATTATTATTATTATTATTATTATTCTTATTACTTTAATTATTAGTATTATTGCCTAAAACTATATTATAAATGTAATAATAACAATAATATAATAATAATAATATTAAAGAATAAGACTAATTTGTATAATATTTGTTAATTAAATATTATTATTGTTATTATTATCATTTTATTATTTCTAACTGTAGTCTAATTGTAAAAATAATTATTATAACATAGTAATACTTTACCGTAATAGACGATATAATTGAAATAATGAAATATAAGAATGATTATAAAACGTTATTATTGTTAGTTATTATTGTTTATTACTATTATTATTGTAGTTGTTATTAGTATAGATGTAAAATTATCTTATTTGACTCACTAATTGCAATAATAAATGGATACTAATTGGCAATAATGATGGGATAATAATTGCAATATGTGATAATGAATGATGATAATGATGATAATGATGATAATGATGATGATAACGATAATAATGATGATATCATGATAATATGATGATAATAACAGATTGTGTCCCATATTAAATAAAAAAAAGGTAAAAAGAAAAAAAATCCCAAAGTCGAAAAGCGCAAAATCTAGCGAAATTAGCCTTTGAGAGTAGACTCCAAACTGACGTTTTTTCATTTCATTTGAATGATTCTGGCATTATTAGGGTAATAATGATATAATTACCAGAATTCTAATAAATCATGACAATAATGAGGATAAAGTGAGAATAAAGAGAAGTTGGGATAACATTTGATGATTATTAATATTATGACTATTATCTATATTATTATCATTATTATAATTATATTATAATTATTATTATTATTCTTATATATTATTATTATTATTATTGATTATTATTTATTTATTTATTGTTATTTTATTATTACTGTTAATTATTAGTATTATTGCCAAAAAATATATTAATAACTGTAATAATAACAATATAATAAATAATAAGTATAATTATAATATCTACTTGTTTATATCATATTGTTATTATATTATTATTGTTAATTATTAATCATTATTATTATTTCCTACGGGTAGTATCATTTGGTTTTTATTAAAATATATATTATACACAGTAATAATTACAGTGAATAACGATTTAATTGAAATAATTGATATAAAGAATGATTATAAAAACGTTATTATTGTTTATTATTATTGTTATTACTATTTTATTGTAGTTGTTATTAGTAATATATGATAAAATTTATTCTATTAGAACTGCAAAAAATTATTGCAATAATAATTTGGGATAATAAATGTGCATAATTGATAATATTGCAATATGATGATAATGATGATGATCAATGATGATATGATGATAATGAATGATGATAACGATAATAATGATGATAATCTGATAATACATAGTGATAATACAGGAATTATTGTCCATATATAATCAAAAAAAAAGGTAAAGAAACAAAAATCCCAAAAGTCGAAAATCGGCAATCTAGCGAATATAGCCTTTTGAGAGTAGACTCCAAAATGACGTTTTTTTTTCCTTCATTTGATGATTGCTTGCAATTATTAGGGTAATAATGATAATAATTACCAGAATTCTATTAATCATGACAATAATGATGATAAAGTGAGAATAAAGATAATTTGGATAACATTTATGATTAGCAATATTATTTACGATTATCATTATTATTAATTATATATTATTATTATTATTATTATTCTTATTATTATTATTATTATTATTTATTATTATTAACTTTAATTAATTAGTATTATGCCAAAAAATATATTTAACTGGTAATATAACAATAATATAATAATAAGTATAATTATAATATTAATATTGCTTTATAATATTGTTTTTAATATTATTATTGTTATTATTATCATTATTATTATTTTCTACTGTTAGTAATAATTGTAAAATAATTATTATAACAGTAATAATTACAGTTACGATATTTAATTAATAATGATATAAAGAAATTGATTATAAAAACGTTATTATTGTTATTATTTTTTTTATTGTTGTTATTACTATTATTACGTGTAGTTGTTACTTAGTATAGGATGTAAAATTATATTGATAACTGCAATATTGCAATAATAATGATAATATTGCAAATAATGATGATATATTGCATAATGATGAATAATCTGATGATAATGATGAAATGATGATAATGGATGCTGATAACGAAATACTGATGTAATCATGATAATATGATGATAATAACAGCAATTGTGTCCATTATATAATAAAAAAGGTAAAAGAAAAAAATCCAAAAGTCGAGAAAAGCGGCAAATCTAGCGATTAGCCTTTTGAGAGTAGAACTCCAAAATGACGTTTTTTCCATTCATATTTGATGATTCTGGCAATTATTAGGGTATAATATAATAATTACCAGAAATTCTATTCGTCCATTGCACACTACTTATGATAAAGTGAGAATGAAAGAGAATTTTGATACATTTGATGATTATTAATTTATATTACTATTATCATTATTATTATCATTATTATCATTTATTATTATTTGTATATATTATGATTTTAATTATTTATTATTAATATTATTATATGTATATTAATATTATTATAATTAATAATAACATATTAATATAATATAATTATAATATATAATGTTAAATATTGTATTATTATGATTATATTTTTTTATTATATTATTATTATTGATGAAATAATTTAACTAATTATAAAATGTAAAATACAGTAATACATATTAATAAATATGAATAAATTAAGATTATAAAATGAATGAATTAATATTGATTCTTTATATATTATTATATGGTAAATTCAATTATAAATAAAATTAATAATAATAAAATCAAATAATATGAAATAATTGATATTGATGAAATAGATGACTATTTATTATTTGATGATTATGAATTATTAGTAATTATATTAATATTTATTAATATTATATTAATTATTCATATATATTAAATAAATAAAGAAATTGATAACATTTGATATTGCAAAATATATATATCAATTATACTTTTAATTATATATTAATATACTATTTTATCATTTTATTATTATTAATTTTATTATTATTATTAATTAATTATTAATATTACTAATTATTATATTATACAAAAATATTATAAGTGATAATAAATATAAATTAATAATATTATTAAATATATATTTATATATTTTTTATTATATTTTATTATTATTATTATTATTATTATTTATATTATATAATTGTAAATATTATTATATATATTATTATTAATTATATATATTAATAATGATATAATATTGATTCATAAAATATTGTTATAATGTTATAAATTATAATTGATGTATATATAATTAATTTTATATAATTTAATAATTCATATATATAATTATCAATTATATATATGTGAATAATAATAATATTATACATATATAATTAAGTATAACGATATAATGATAAATATATAAATATGATTATAAAAAGATTATTATATATATAAAAAAGTATAAATAATAATGTTAAATAGTGAAAATATCTATAATAATGTGATAATACGATTTTCATATATAATAAAAAGTAAAGAAAATCAATCGAAGCGCAAATCTAGCGAAAAATAGCCTTTTGAGAGTAGACTCCAAAATGACGTTTTTTCCATTCATTTGATGATTCTGGCAATTATTAGGGTAATAATGATAATAATTACCAGAATTCTATTAATCATGACATTAATGATGATAAAAATGAGAATAAAGAGAATTTGGATAACATTTGATGATTATTAATATTATTACTATTATCATTATTATTATTATATATTATTATTATTATTATTATTAATTATTACTTTAATTATTAGTATTATTGCCAAAAATATATTATAACTGTATAATAACAATAATATAATAGTTAATTATATAATACTAATTGTTATAATATTGTTATATATTATTATTGTATTATTATCTTATTATTATTTTACTGGTAGTATAATTGTAAAATATTATTATACAGTAATATTACAGTAATACGATATTAATTAATATGATATAATATGATTATAACGTATTATTGTTATTTTATTGTTATTCTATTTATTGTAGTTTTATTAGTATAGATGTAAAATATTATTATACTGCAATTTGCAATAATAATGATAAATCATAATGTGATATAATTGCAATAATGTGATATGATGATGATATGATGATAATGATGATAATAGATGATACGATATAATGATATAACATGATAATATGATGTATAACAGATTGTGTCCTATATATAAAAAGGTAAAAGAAAAATCCAAATCGAAAAGCGGCAATCTAGCGAATATACCTTTTGAGGTAGACTCCAAATGACGTTTTTCCTTCATTTGATGATTCTGGCATTTTGGTATAGATATATTACCAGAATTCTATAATCATGACAATAATGTGATAAAGTGAGAATAAGAGATTTGGATACTTTTGATTTATTATCTATTATTTATTATCTTATTATATTATTATATATTATTATATTATATTATATTATATTATATTATATATTTATTTATTTATTTTTTTATATTATATATTTATTATATTATTATAAATATTATATATAT
>NW_023663151.1:0-15264 GCF_015228065.2 Penaeus monodon
GGGGTTGTCTCGCCACTGAATCCTGATGATAGGAGAGTCAAGATGGTGCTACTGTATTGCACCCACTCCTTCTCTCTATGGTCAAAGCCATTATTTCCCTTTCTACTGGGAAATCCACTCGGGCTTTATCTAGAGGGGCACTATCAATTAACGTCAAGTGTGAGCTCTCCTGTATCATTACCTGAGTCATACTCTTAATGAATCCACACTATAAAATATAATAATCATAAGAGGGTTACTGAGGATCAAATTTTTCAGTCTTAGACGTAACTGAGAGAAGGGTAATATCAAACAATTGATAATCTTACACTTCTTGATATTGTTGAATTATAAATCATTAAACTTGTACAACTGAAAACCTTAATTGACACAGATGTCCACTTCTCCACTGATGTGTGTAGTATAACTGTCCTTCTCTTATGTCTTCCTTCTTGAATCCTTTGTCTGTACAGACTTTCCTCAAATTCCTTTATTTCTTCACTGTATCAGTTCAAAGATTCCTAAGGATGGCATCTGCTTTACATCTGGTCCATCTCTCCAAGGACATCTCATGAGGCAAACAAAACAACAAACAGGAAAACCGAAAAAAACATTCCTAAAAAAATTTTTTTAGGAATGATAAAAATAAAAGATTCATATAAATGATCTACTTTTGACAAACAAACAAATTATGTATATTCATGCCATCATAGACGATCTGAGTAATTTTATATTCATACTGCTACGCCAGTGGGTCTTTGTCTCTGTGTGAAACATGTGTTAACATGAAAAGGATGACCTGGGCATGTGTTAACATGAAAAGGATCCTGGGCAAACATGTCGCAACTGGCGGTGAGCGGAGGAGCGGAGGAACAAGCGAAGAGACAGAGTTGGGTGCTGCTCCTGTGAAGACCTCGTGTGTGCCCTTGTGACCTGATAAACTTTGTGTTGCCCTTTTATAAGCTGTATCGTGCAGTGTGACATGCTGGTTTCCCCCTGTATTGTGCCTATAGAAAAGTGTACGGGTAAATAACTTGTGTAAATAAAGGAAAGACTGTCATTTTTTTTTTATTTCGTGCCCTGCCTCGCCATTTGGCATTTCCCCTCGTGGTGTTCTGGGACGCTGTGGTGCTCGGTGCCTCTTGGAGCTGTTCAGTGTTCACGACCCTGTGGATAGCACGCCGTCTGCCTAGTCTGCCTTGTGTTGGTGGCAGAGAGACGAGGCGGTCGGCGTAACAAATGGTGTCAGGAGTGGGATTTGTGATATTTGATCAGTGAGAGCGCCGATTTATCATGTTGTCCAAAGATGGCGGCAGCCATGAGGGAGAGGAGGCTATGACTGAGGCAGGCACGAGTGAGGTGAAGCCGAGCCAGATGGACCTGATCACTGCCATGCTGGCCGGTATGAGGGAGGAAATGGCACAAAGGGCAGAAGAGCAGGCACAGAGGGCATGCGAGCAGGTGCACCATCTCGTCGAGATGCAGGCAAGGAAGGCAGAGGAACAGTTCTGCCAACTTGTTGAGGTGCTACAGAGCAATCTTGCATCTGTGAAGATGGAAACTCAGCAGTACACCGACAAAGCCTGCAACAGCATGAAGAGTGAACTGATGGAGGAGGTGCAGACTCTGAAGGGTGAGGTTCAGGGCCTGAGGGAGGAAGTGAAGGCGGAAAGGCGGCGTCACGAGGTAGTAACGTTGCAAGCAGAGAAGGCAGACGAGGTTCTGGCAACAGATGCCAGAGTGTCAGATTTACTGGGGTCTGCCTGGGGTCCGTGGCAGGAAACCCCTGGACCTCGCAGCGTCGTGTCGGAGCCAGTGGTCGCTGCAGAAGGCTGGGGACCCATCGGAACCGCTCCCTTGGGTATTTGGTGGCGGCAAACTCGGACCCGGTCAACCCGCCTCGTTGCCTCCCTCACCTCCCTTCCTCCCCCCCGGGCGTGTTAGTTCACGGCACGCTTTCTCCACCCTGCAGCCCCTCGGCCTCCAGACATTCTGTGAGGCGTAAGCCAGCTGAGTACGACGGGAAGGTGGCTTGGGAGGCATATGTCGCCCAATTTGAAATGCTGGCATCTGCCCAGGGCTGGAGCCAGGAAGAGAAGGCCCTGCAGCTGGTAACAGTGCTAAGGGGCCCCGCGGTGGAAGTGTTGGGGCATCTGCCGCCATCCCAATATGCCTCTTACACCAGCGTGGCGGAGGCTTTGAAACGCCGTTTCGGGCACCACCACCAGGCCGAGGTATATCGGGCCCCCTTGAAGAAGCGGACTCGTGAGCGTGGCGAGACACTGTCCCAGCTGGCGTAGGATGTGGAGGCGCTGGTAAGGAGGTCGTACCCTGCGGCTGCGGAAGAGATGATCGTGGTCCTGGCCTGCGATTTCTTTGTTGACGCTTTGCAGGACCAGCAGCTGCAAATCTATGTCAAGCAGGCACACCCTGAGGACCTGCAGGTGGCGCTGGCGAGGGCCTTGGAGTTCGAGGCCTTCCTGAAGGCAACCAGTGGCCTAGGGCCAGCTGCTCAGCCCCGCCATGACCTCTGGGGCCGGAAGGCTAAAGTGGAGAAGGTAGCATTGAGGAAGGTGAGCCCGAGCACTTTCCAAGGCTTGTGTTGGGGCTGCGGTAAGGAAGGGCACAGACGTAGTCGGTGTCGGAGGGAGCGGAGAACACGTCCTCTCAACCGGACGGATTCTGATGCCTTTCAGCAGTGCTGCAAGGACTGTGGCAAGTATGGTCACCATCCGAGTGCATGTCCTAAGGCTAAGGAAGTGGTACAGGCGGAAAACTCGGACAGACTGGAGAAGGGGGCCGAAACCCAGCCGTCCTCGGTTTTCCCCGGGGCCCCCGACTTGGGTAAGCTGCCGTCGAACCAGCACGATGCAGGTGGAGGCTCAGTAGATGGGAAGCCCTTGCCTGACAGTGGACACTGGGGCTGAGAAGACCCTAGTGCGGCCTGATATGTTTTGGGGCCCCTATGCGACTTTCAGACGCACCACAGAGACTGTGTGGTGTCACGGGGGCATTGTGTGCAGCTCAAGGGGCCAGTGGAGGCTCGTATTGGCATGGGCAGCACGGTGCAGCGGCTGCCGGTGTATGTGGCCGATCTGGACGAGCACTGCTTGCTGGGCCTTGACTACCTGACGCAGAGTAAGGCGTGTGTCGACCTTGGACGGAAGCTGGTGAGGGTGCACGGTGAAGATGTGCCCTTGCTTCCAGAGGTTGGCTGTGCAGAGGTAGTTACGGCTGAGCGACTGCACCTTGCCCCCAGGACAGATTCTAGAATCCGGTGTCGACTGTCAAGAGTGATGCGTGGAGTAGAGGGCCTCGTGGAGCCCATTCAAAACCTGCAGCTGGCTGATGGCGTAGCGGTTGGGCAGAGCCTTGTTGGACCCGGGGAGGGTTAGTTACAGTGTTTTGGTAGCTAACTTCTCCGATAAGGCCCAGAAGGTGCAAGCTGGTGCAAAGCTGGGCACTTGTGAGGAAGTGGAGCATCCAGAAGAGTCGTCGGGGAGCAAGGAGTTGGTTGGTGTGGGGCCGTTGCCTGACTTCCTCGAGGACTTGGCGCACCGGCTGTGGCGTTACCATGGGCCAGGAAGCTACTCCTGGGACCGTGGTGAAAAAGATGACGTTAGCCCCAGTAGCGCGATAGGACGTGGCAGACGCTGACCGAGATGAGGACGAGCATTTGGACGGTGAGGGCGATGCAGCAGACGTCAATGGTGACCATGAGCTAGGTCTTGGGGCAGGAGATATCCCTCTGGGTGCCACTGCCAATCTACCGCCGCCCACACCTCCTCCAGAGCGACCCCAGCGAGAGCGAAGAAAGCCGTGCTGGATGAAATATTTTTGTGTTTCTGAGAACTGATTTACAATTACGGTTACTTTTGTTTGAAAGAATTTGAAAGAATGTTCCTGAGGACTAATTTTATTTAATTTTTCTGTAGTTTGTTTCATGTTTAGATATGTCAGAGCAATGGGTCGTCTGCTTGATAGGGGGGGATAGTGCTACGCCAGTGGGTCTTTGTCTCTGTGCGAAACATGTGTTAACATGAAAAGGATGACCTGGGCATGTGTTAACATGAAAAGGATCCTGGGCAAACATGTCGCAACTGGCGGTGAGCGGAGGAGCGGAGGAACAAGCGAAGAGACAGAGTTGGGTGCTGCTCCTGTGAAGACCTGTGTGTGCCCTTGTGACCTGATAAACTTTGTGTTGCCCTGTTATAAGCTGTATCGTGCAGTGTGACATGCTGGTTTCCCCCTGTATTGTGCCTATAGAAAAGTGTACGGGTAAATAACTTGTGTAAATAAAGGAAAGACTGTCATTTTGTATTTATTTCGTGCCCTGCCTCGCCATTTGGCGTTTCCCCTCGTGGTGTTCTGGGACGCTGTGGTGCTCGGTGCCTCTTGGAGCTGTTCAGTGTTCACGACCCTGTGGATAGCACGCCGTCTGCCTAGCCTGCCTTGTGTTGGTGGCAGAGAGACGAGGCGGTCGGCGTAACAATACATTATATTATTTTTAGGAAACCCTCATTTTGCATTATTCTATTATAAATTTCAAGAACACTTACTCCTTGAATGAGTTTTAAATCCTCAATAATAACAGAGAAACATCTGAATGGTATCCAAGTGCACGTGTCAGCCACTAGCTGTGAAGAAGATATTCTATTTACCATGGTTTCCAATTTGTTCTCAAATGATTACTTTATCATTGTTCTATAATCAGATCTATAGTATTTTATAATTTTATTATTGATATTAGTACAGCTGAATGTTCTTTTTTACTTCTGGTAGTTAAAGAATTTTACTAATTTTTTTCGGGCATTTACCAGACACTTGTTTCGGTTCTCTCTCTCTCTTTGGTAATGGTTATAATATCAGGGTTTAACACTGTATATTCTTAACATTTTAACATCTACTCAGATCACATATATTACAAGCATATGGTTCGTCTTAATCATACATGCATGACAGTAACATAATAATACATATTGGTTTCTTCTTTAAAATATCCATTATAGAACCTTAATATAACAAGCAACAGTGAAATATAACTGCGTATCCTCTAATTAAAGAGAATGCATTGTGGGGGAAAAAAAAGAAACGAACTTTGTTTCCTTATCTTAGTGTAATAATATAAACATATAGTACCTGATACAAAAATAGTAAAATAAAATATCATCTTTCTAAAAAAAATAAAATATCTTTCTAAAATACTTAAGTACTAATTGTCTTGTCAGCTAAAGACCAATTAAATGAGGTATACATAAGTAACATGCGTAAAGACCAAGTAAGTGAGGTATACAAAGGGTGGTCACAGACGAATTTTTGGGTTATTCCCTTACTTCGTGTCCTAGTGCTCATTACACTACTTGGCTTCTCACTTTTGTATGATGTGGATCTGATCACATCACATCCACAGGTCGTGGACCTTCCCGAAGTCGAAGGGAAAGAGCCCAACCAGGCAATCCTGATGACCTTGAAAGGAGCCCCAATCACTACCCTTGATCGGGTAACTGGGCTCCTTCACCCTAAGAACCTATGTGCCTGAGCCACTTTGGTGCTTTACGTGCCAAAGATATGGTCACCACCATGCTACTGCAAGGCCAAGTCTTAATGTGGTGTCTGTAGCAAGGCACACAAAGAAGGACAAAGGGACACAAGAGCCAAATGTACTAACTGTCCCAAAGGCATCACGAAAGAGGCGGCCCTCAGGCGACAAAGGTTGCTAAAAAGTGACCAGATTTTTTTTCCTGCTCCCTCAGGCATTCATGTGTGGGGACAGAACACAAGAGAAAAGACTTCCTGACCTCCTAAGAGGAAGGAAGCCCCTCTACAGCTGACACTAGATACCTCCAATAAAAAGGAGTTTCCGACCATTTCAAAGATGCAGAAAAAGAACCACTGGAATAAAGGTTCAGAGAAAACTGCAAAAGCCTCCTTTTCGACGAAGATATGACTCTCCTGTTGACTGCTGTAGTCACTGCAGTAGTAACAGCTTTGGAGAAGTCGAGTGAGGGGGCGGAGAAGGCAGTCACGGTCACCATGACGGCAATGACCCAGACTATTGCAGTCCTGAAGGGAGGAAGCTGAACAGAGCCAAGTAGCCCCATCCTCACCTCAGGACGAGACTACCCCCCAACCCTGGCCAAAGCCCTCACAGGCATAGTCAGAACAGGTTGAATCTGTGCAACCAGTGCCAGAGAAAGTTGACCTTACCCAGGTACAGCCAGCAAAGAGTAAAAATACACAGACAGAGCCTGAAGTGAGAAAAGCAAACAATAACAAAAGTCAGAGGTTCTCCATCTCCCAGTGGACCCATGGATAGCCTGACAAACAGCCCAAAACCTGATGAAGATCCCTCAGCCAGCGACGACTTCAGAATGGAGTTGTCCGACTTTGACACAACAGACTCTGAAACCGAATACAAAGACGTCTCTGATATAATTATCACCAAGTAACATCATGACACAATCTAAGCATACTACAGTGGAACATCTGTGGCTTCAATACAAAGAATGCCATCCTCCATGCAATAGCGTGATCAAGGAACACTGACTCTTTTATGCTCCAGGAGCCATTAATAAAGGGGACTGTTCGCTTCTCAGGGTATCATGTCAAATATCACCGCAAAAGAGGCTTAATCACCTTGATCAGAGCAACAATCCCTTGCTCCGCAATAGCCAATGCACCATACTGTGGAGAGGATGTTGAATTTCTTGCCATTTAGATTCACCGGGCTGGGGGACCCCCTCAAGCTGTACAATGTGTACAGCTAGCCAGGCTGTAGGAGCTTAGACATCAGCCAGGTCTGTGCTACTGCAGCACAAGACCGAGTGATCATAGGGGGAGACTTCAATGTACACCATCCCATAATGGCTCCCTGCAGGCTATCACATAGCCAACATACTTGAGGCTTTCCCCGAGATTGCTCTTCTCAATAGCCAAGAGCCAGTGCATATCAGAGGATGGGGCCTAGACCTCACCTTGGCCACTGTGGCTCTGGTGGAGAGAATTAGATGGTGTGTAAATGAAACAGTTACAAGTGACCATTATGGCACTGTTACTACCCTCATGGATTCTGGCCCAGCCCAAATGCCACAACCAAATCCAAGATGGAAAACAGACAAGGCCAACTGGCAAGCCTTTTTAGAATGTCTTGGCCCACTTCTTAGAAGCAAAGAACCCTCAGAGTGAAAACGTGGAAGTGCCATAAATTAAGCAGCCTCACAGACTATACCTAATGTGGCTGGAATGGTGTGAGTCCTTTGACCACCGAACCACTCTTACAGAGCAACGGGTCGGGCGAGCTACTAGCCACTCAGCCCTGAGGTGCACACACCAGAACCCTCAATCAGAAGCAAATAGAATGGTACACGAGTTCTCTGCGAGAACAAGCAGCAACAGTCTGCCAGCTGAACTGAAGGCAAACCAACAACGCCTACAACCAGGCATACTTGCTCATATCAGAGAAGGGCAGCTGAACCCGTTATCTTCTCTCTGAGGGAACTAAGAAAAACTACAAAAACTGTTTTTTTTCACAGCCCCAGGTTCTGATGGGATCTCATACCCCACCATTTCCCACCTAGGACTGGCAGATGAGCTTACATTCCTGCAACTCATCACATGCCATGGGGCCTTTGATGTCTAGCACATTTATTTCTTCTAACCATTAACCATCTATATAGATAAATATATACGTATGTAGGCTACACACACACACACACACACACACACACACACATATATATATATATATATGTGTGTGTGTGTGTGTGTGTGTGTGTGTGTGTGTAGCCTACATACGTATATATTTATCTATATAGATGGTTAATGGTTAGAAGAAATAAATGTGCTAGACATCAAAGGCCCCATGGCTTTGTTGATGAGTTGCAGGAATGTAAGCTCATCTGCCAGTCCTAGTGGGAATGGGGGGGTATGAGATCCCATCAGAACCTGGGGCTGTGAAAAACAGTTTTTTGTATTTTTTTTCTTAGTTCCCTCAGAGAGAAGTAACGGGTTCAGCTGCCCTTTCTCTGATATGAGCAAGTGTGCCTGTTGTAGGCTTTTGTTGGTTTGCCTTCAGTTCAGCTGGCAGACTGTTGCTGCTTGTTCTTGCAGAGAACTCCTGCACCAATCTGTTTGCTCCTGAGTGAAGGCCGTGGTGTGTGCACCTCAGGCTGAGTGGCTATAGCTCCCCCGACCCGTTGCTCTGTAAGAGTGGTTCGGTGGTCAAAGGACTCACACCATTCCAGCCACATTAGGTATAGTCTGTGAGCTGCTTAATTTATGGCACTTCCACGTTTTCACTCTGAGGGTTCATTGCATCTAAGAAGTTGGGCCAAGACATTCTGAAAGGCTTGCCAGTTGGCCTTGTCTGTTTTCCATCTTGGATTTGGTTGTGGCATTTGGGCTGGGCCAGAATCCATGAGGGTAGTAACAGTGCCATAATGGTCACTTGTAACTGTTTCATTGACACACCATCTAATTCTCTCCACCAGAGCCACAGTGGCCAAGGTGAGGTCTAGGCCCCATCCTCTGATATGCACTGCTCTTGGCTATTGAGAAGGCAATCTCGGGGAAAGCCTCAAGTATGTTGGCTATGTGATAGCCTGCAGGGAGCCATTATGGGATGGTGTACATTGAAGTCCCCCCTATGATCACTCAGTCTTTTGCTGCAGTAGCACAGACCTGGCTGATGTCTAAGCTCCTACAGCCTTGCTAGCTGTACACATTGTACAGCTTTTAGGGGGCCCCCAGCCAGGTGAATCTAAATGGCAAGAAATTCAACATCCTCTCCACAGTATGGTGCATTGGCTATTGCGGAGCAAGGGATTGTTGCTCTGATCAAGGTGATTAAGCCTCTTTTGCGGTGATATTTGACATGATACCCTGAGAAGCGAACAGTCCCCTTTATTAATGGCTCCTGGAGCATAAAAGAGTCAGTGTTCCTTGATCACGCTATTGCATGGAGGATGGCATTCTTTGTATTGAAGCCACAGATGTTCCACTGTAGTATGCTTAGATTGTGTCATGATGTTACTTGGTGATAATTATATCAGAGACGTCTTTGTATTCGGTTTCAGAGTCTGTTGTGTCAAAGTCGGACAACTCCATTCTGAAGTCGTCGCTGGCTGAGGGATCTTCATCAGGTTTTGGGCTGTTTGTCAGGCTATCCATGGGTCCACTGGGAGATGGAGAACCTCTGACTTTTGTTAGTTTGGCTTTTCTCACTTCAGCTCTGTCTGTGTATCTTTTCTCTTTTCTGACTCTACCTGGGTAAGGTCAACTTTCTCTGGCACTGGTTTTCACAGATTCAAACCCGTTTTTGACTATGGGCCCGTGAGGGCGTGGCCAGGGTTGGGGTGGGTAGTCTCGTCCTGAGGTGAGGATGGGCTACTTTGGCTCTGTTCAGCTTCCTCCCTTTCAGGACTGCAATAGTCTGGGTCATTGCCGTCATGGTGACCGTGACTGCCTTCTCCGCCTCCTCACTCGACTTCTCCAAAGCTGTTACTACTGCAGTGACTACAGCAGTCAACAGGAGAGTCATATCTTCGTCGAAAAGGAGGCTTTTGCAGTTTTCTCTGAACCTTTATTCCAGTGGTTCTTTTTCTGCATCTTTGAAATGGTCGGAAACTCCTTTTTATTGGAGGTATCTAGTGTCAGCTGTAGAGGGGCTTCCTTCCTCTTAGGAGGTCAGGAAGTCTTTTCTCTTGTGTTCTGTCCCCCACATGAATGCCTGAGGGAGCAGGAAAAAAAATCTGGTCACTTTTTAGCAACCTTTGTCGCCTGAGGGCCGCCTCTTTCGTGATGCCCTTTGGGACAGTTAGTACTTTGGCTCTTGTGTCCTTTGTCCTTCTTTGTGTGCCTTGCTACAGACACCACATTAAGACTTGGCCTTGCAGCTAGCCTGGTGATGACCGTATCTTTGGCACTTAAAGCACCAAAGTGGCTCAGGCACATAGGTTCTTAGGCTGAAGGAGCCCCAGTTACCCAGATCAAGGGTAGTGATTGGGGCTCCTTTCAAGGTCACCAAGACTTGCCTGTTGGGCTCTTTCCTTCGACCTTCGGGAAGCGTCCACGACCTGTGGATGTATGTGATCAATCCACATCATACGAAAGTGAGAAGCCAAGTAGTGAAATGAGCACTAGGACACGAAGTAAGATAACCCAAAATTCGTCTGTGACCACCCTTTGTATACCTCACTTACTTGGTCTTTACGCATGTTACTTATGTATACCTCATTTAATTGGTCTTTAGCTGACAAGACAATTAGTACTTAAGTATTTTTAGAAAGATATTTTATTTTCTTAGAAAGATATATTTTTTTTTACTATTTTTGTATCAGGTACATATGTTTATATTATTACACTAAGATAAGGAACAAAGTTCGTTTTCTTTGTTTCCCCCACAATGCATTCTCTTTAATTAGAGGATACGCAGTTATATTTCACTGTTGCTTGTTATATTAAGGTTCTATAATGGATATTTTAAAGAAGAAACCAATATGTATTATTATGTTACTGTCATGCATGTATGATTAAGACAACCATATGCTTGTAATATATGTGATCTGAGTAGATGTTAAATGTTAAGAATTACAGTGTTAAACCCTGATATTATAACCATTACCAAAGAGAGAGAGAGAACCGAAACAAGTGTCTGGTAATGCCCGAAAAAATTAGTAAAATTTTTTTAACTACCGAAGTAAAAAGAACATTCAGCTGTACTAATATCAATAATAAAATTATAAAATACTATAGATCTGATTATAGAACAATGATAAAGTAATCATTTGAGAACAAATTGGAAACCATGGTAAATAGAATATCTTCTTCACAGCTAGTGGCTGACACGTGCACTTGGATACCATTCAGATGTTTCTCTGTTATTATTGAGGATTTAAAACTCATTCAAGGAGTAAGTGTTCTTGAAATTTATAATAGAATAATGCAAAATGAGGGTTTCCTAAAAATAATATAATGTATTGTTACGCCGACCGCCTCGTCTCTCTGCCACCAACACAAGGCAGGCTAGGCAGACGGCGTGCTATCCACAGGGTCGTGAACACTGAACAGCTCCAAGAGGCACCGAGCACCACAGCGTCCCAGAACACCACGAGGGGAAACGCCAAATGGCGAGGCAGGGCACGAAATAAATACAAAATGACAGTCTTTCCTTTATTTACACAAGTTATTTACCCGTACACTTTTCTATAGGCACAATACAGGGGGAAACCAGCATGTCACACTGCACGATACAGCTTATAACAGGGCAACACAAAGTTTATCAGGTCACAAGGGCACACACAGGTCTTCACAGGAGCAGCACCCAACTCTGTCTCTTCGCTTGTTCCTCCGCTCCTCCGCTCACCGCCAGTTGCGACATGTTTGCCCAGGATCCTTTTCATGTTAACACATGCCCAGGTCATCCTTTTCATGTTAACACATGTTTCGCACAGAGACAAAGACCCACTGGCGTAGCACTATCCCCCCCTATCAAGCAGACGACCCATCTGCTCTGACATATCTAAACATGAAACAAACTACAGAAAAATTAAATAAAATTAGTCCTCAGGAACATTCTTTCAAATTCTTTCAAACAAAAGTAACCGTAATTGTAAATCAGTTCTCAGAAACACAAAAATATTTCATCCAGCACGGCTTTCTTCGCTCTCGCTGGGGTCGCTCTGGAGGAGGTGTGGGCGGCGGTAGATTGGCAGTGGCACCCAGAGGGATATCTCCTGCCCCAAGACCTAGCTCATGGTCACCATTGACGTCTGCTGCATCGCCCTCACCGTCCAAATGCTCGTCCTCATCTCGGTCAGCGTCTGCCACGTCCTCATCGCCGCTACTGGGGCTAACGTCATCTTTTTCACCACGGTCCCAGGAGTAGCTTCCTGGCCCATGGTAACGCCACAGCCGGTGCGCCAAGTCCTCGAGGAAGTCAGGCAACGGCCCCACACCAACCAACTCCTTGCTCCCCGACGACTCTTCTGGATGCTCCACTTCCTCACAAGTGCCCAGCTTTGCACCAGCTTGCACCTTCTGGGCCTTATCGGAGAAGTTAGCTACCAACACTGTAACTAACCCCTCCCCTGGTCCAACAAGGCTCTGCCCAACCGCTACGCCATCAGCCAGCTGCAGGTTTTGAATGGGCTCCACGAGGCCCTCTACTCCACGCATCACTCTTGACAGTCGACACCGGATTCTAGAATCTGTCCTGGGGGCAAGGTGCAGTCGCTCAGCCGTAACTACCTCTGCACAGCCAACCTCTGGAAGCAAGGGCACATCTTCACCGTGCACCCTCACCAGCTTCCGTCCAAGGTCGACACACGCCTTACTCTGCGTCAGGTAGTCAAGGCCCAGCAAGCAGTGCTCGTCCAGATCGGCCACATACACCGGCAGCCGCTGCACCGTGCTGCCCATGCCAATACGAGCCTCCACTGGCCCCTTGAGCTGCACACAATGCCCCCGTGACACCACACAGTCTCTGTGGTGCGTCTGAAAGTCGCATAGTGGCCAACATATCAGGCCGCACTAGGGTCTTCTCAGCCCCAGTGTCCACTGTCAGGCAAGGGCTTCCCATCTACTGAGCCCTCCACCTGCATCGTGCTGGTTCGACGGCAGCTTACCCAAGTCGGGGCCCGGGAACCGAGGACGGCTGGGTTTCGGCCCCCTTCTCCAGTCTGTCCGAGTTTTCCGCCTGTACCACTTCCTTAGCCTTAGGACATGCACTCGGATGGTGACCATACTTGCCACAGTCCTTGCAGCACTGCTGAAAGGCATCAGAATCCGTCCGGTTGAGAGGACGTGTTCTCCGCTCCCTCCGACACCGACTACGTCTGTGCCCTTCCTTACCGCAGCCCCAACACAAGCCTTGGAAAGTGCTCGGGCTCACCTTCCTCAATGCTACCTTCTCCACTTTAGCCTTCCGGCCCCAGAGGTCATGGCGGGGCTGAGCAGCTGGCCCTAGGCCACTGGTTGCCTTCAGGAAGGCCTCGAACTCCAAGGCCCTCGCCAGCGCCACCTGCAGGTCCTCAGGGTGTGCCTGCTTGACATAGATTTGCAGCTGCTGGTCCTGCAAAGCGTCAACAAAGAAATCGCAGGCCAGGACCACGATCATCTCTTCCGCAGCCGCAGGGTACGACCTCCTTACCAGCGCCTCCACATCCTACGCCAGCTGGGACAGTGTCTCGCCACGCTCACGAGTCCGCTTCTTCAAGGGGGGCCCCATATACCTCGGCCTGGTGGTGGTGCCCGAAACGGCGTTTCAAAGCCTCCGCCACGCTGGTGTAAGAGGCATATTGGGATGGCGGCAGATGCCCCAACACTTCCACCGCGGGGCCCCTTAGCACTGTTACCAGCTGCAGGGCCTTCTCTTCCTGGCTCCAGCCCTGGGCAGATGCCAGCATTTCAAATTGGGCGACATATGCCTCCCAAGCCACCTTCCCGTCGTACTCAGCTGGCTTACGCCTCACAGAATGTCTGGAGGCCGAGGGGCTGCAGGGTGGAGAAAGCGTGCCGTGAACTAACACGCCCGGGGGGGAGGAAGGGAGGTGAGGGAGGCAACGAGGCGGGTTGACCGGGTCCGAGTTTGCCGCCACCAAATACCCAAGGGAGCGGTTCCGATGGGTCCCCAGCCTTCTGCAGCGACCACTGGCTCCGACACGACGCTGCGAGGTCCAGGGGTTCCTGCCACGGACCCCCGGCAGACCCCAGTAAATCTGACACTCTGGCACTCTGTTGCCAGAACCTCGTCTGCCTTCTCTGCTTGCAACGTTACTACCTCGTGACGCCGCCTTTCCGCCTTCACTTCCTCCCTCAGGCCCTGAACCTCACCCTTCAGAGTCTGCACCTCCTCCATCAGTTCACTCTTCATGCTGTTGCAGGCTTTGTCGGTGTACTGCTGAGTTTCCATCTTCACAGATGCAAGATTGCTCTGTAGCACCTCAACAAGTTGGCAGAACTGTTCCTCTGCCTTCCTTGCCTGCATCTCGACGAGATGGTGCACCTGCTCGCATGCCCTCTGTGCCTGCTCTTCTGCCCTTTGTGCCATTTCCTCCCTCATACCGGCCAGCATGGCAGTGATCAGGTCCATCTGGCTCGGCTTCACCTCACTCGTGCCTGCCTCAGTCATAGCCTCCTCTCCCTCATGGCTGCCGCCATCTTTGGACAACATGATAAATCGGCGCTCTCACTGATCAAATATCACAAATCCCACTCCTGACACCATTTGTTACGCCGACCGCCTCGTCTCTCTGCCACCAACACAAGGCAGACTAGGCAGACGGCGTGCTATCCACAGGGTCGTGAACACTGAACAGCTCCAAGAGGCACCGAGCACCACAGCGTCCCAGAACACCACGAGGGGAAATGCCAAATGGCGAGGCAGGGCACGAAATAAACACAAAATGACAGTCTTTCCTTTATTTACACAAGTTATTTACCCGTACACTTTTCTATAGGCACAATACAGGGGAAACCAGCATGTCACACTGCACGATACAGCTTATAAAAGGGCAACACAAAGTTTATCAGGTCACAAGGGCACCACGAGGTCTTCACAGGAGCGCACCCAACTCTGTCTCTTCGCTTGTTCCTCCGCTCCTCCGCTCACCGCCAGTTTTCGACATGTTTTGCCCAGGATCCTTTTCATGTTAACACATGCCCAGGTCCCTCCTTTTCATGTTAACACATGTTTCACACAGAGACAAAGACCCACTGGCGTAGCAGTATGAATATAAAATTACTCAGATCGTCTATGATGGCATGAATATACATAATTTGTTTGTTTGTCAAAAGTAGTTTTTTGTTCCCACAAGAATCATTTATATTGAATCTTTTATTGTTTTATCATTCCTAAAAAATTTTTTTAGGAATGTTTTTTTTCGGTTTTCCTGTTTTGTTGTTTTTTTTTGCCTCATGAGATGTCCTTGGAGAGATGGACCAGATGTAAAGCAGATGCCATCCTTAGGAATCTTTTTAAACTGATACAGTGAAGAATAAAGGATTTGAGGAAAGTCTGTACAGACAAAGGATTCAGAAGGAAGACATAAGAGAAGGACAGTTATACTACACACATCAGTGGAGAAGTGGACATCTGTGTCAATTAAGGTTTTCAGTTTTACAATTTAATGATTTATAAATTTAACATATCAAGAAGTGTAAGATTATCAATTGTTTGATATACCTTCTCTCAGTTACGTCTAAGACTGGGGGAAATTAATCCTCGTAACCCCCTTATGTTTTTATTTTTTATTGTGGATTCATTTGAGTATGACCAGGGAATATCAG
>NW_023663152.1:0-12500 GCF_015228065.2 Penaeus monodon
CAGCCACAAAGATGCACCAGGACAACGCACGAGAACGAAAACGACCAAATTTAGGTCCCCCTTTAAAGGCCCCCGAGGGCGGGCGTGATAGGGGGGCCGAAAATGTACAGGGGCATCTGGCCCGGGTGACTTCACCTCACTCCCCCCATCCCCCTTCCAGCGCTTTATCGTTTCCGGCAGCGGAAAACGGTCACTCTTATACCAAGGATGACCTACCCTCGGAGTCGTCCCAAAGTACCACCGAAGGCCCCCTTCCCCTTCCCTTTGGGGCTAGCGGCCACGCCCCCATACCGAAATTTATCCCTTAACAGACATGTCCGTGTGTTCCTATGGTGTGTCAACTTTAGAAAAAAAGGTCCGTCGAACTACCATTTCAATACCCACAACCCTTGTACAAAGGGTTGTAGCCTTTTACAAAGTTAAAAACCTTACTATATTTTTTTATTATCGTTATTCCCAGGGCCCTTTATTTTATGTTTTATTTTTCGTTATTTATGGGTTCCGTTATTTCCCCTCTTTTTCCCTTTACAGGGCAATTCTAAAAACAAGATTCAAAAAATTTATCAAATTTCCGTCATAAGTAAATTTAGATTTCCCCTTTTTTCCAGGTCCCGATTTTTTAAAAATTCACAGTGTTTTCCATTTCTTTCTGTTTGGGGGAAAAAATTTTTTGAACACAATAAATTTCAGATCAGAAAATATGTATTAATATTTCAAAAATTAAATTTTTAACATGTCTTTGGGAGACTAAGGGGGCTCTTCAGCATTAAAAATATTACAATTAGAAAGCATTTAAAAAAACCAAAATCAATAAAAGGAAAAAAAATATAAAATAACAAAAGGCACCGAATTTCCTAAAAAAATTCTAAGTGTCGCCAAAGACGCGACCTGTCTACCACCTTCTACCGACCATTACCCGCCATCGAGCCCTCCCTTTTGGGGCCCTCCTTCCCTTTAACCCACCCCAGACTGATGACCCCAAACCCCACCGACGAAGGTGGCCAATAAAATTTGATCCCGCCCATTTTTTTGGCCCCAAAGGGTTCTCACTCGTATTTAAATAAAAAAGTAAAAAAGCATTGCATGATGAATACAACCCCAAAAATAGAACTAAACCCATAAAATTAATTTTTTGATGTAGGAATTAATCAAAATGTAGGAATTTAAAAAAAACACTAAGGGCCAAAAGGAATCATTAAAAAAAAAAACAAATAAAGAAATGCAAAAAAAAGAGAGGAATATAAAGAATACATAAAAAAAAAAAAAAATAGCTAAGGATGCAACAAGAAATTTATAGATAGCTTTTTGAAACAAAACCCCTGACAAAAATTTTTCCTTATGAGACCCCATGCTTTAACTTATAGCGGTAATTTACCCCGGGCTTTGACAAATTTTTTTAAAAGAAAAATTTTTCGCCCGACAAGTTGAAGTAGATCACGAGGGGAAAATCGGGGGGACTGCGTCTAATGACGGAGGTGGCCACGACAATAAAATTGTATATGATATATTATATATATAATAATATATATTATATTATATATAATATATTTATAAAATTGTAATATTTTGGGTGTGTGTGTGTGTGTGTGTGGTGTGGTGTGTGTGTGTGTGTGTGACAATATTATTTTATTAATACTAATGTATATAATATACAACATAAATTTTAAACATATATATATATATATATATATATATATATATTTTATATATATATTATATATACCTACACATCTACTACATACATACATACATACATAAAGATATAAAATTAATATATATATAAATATAATTATATATTGTAATAGATAGAAAAATAATAGAAAATAGATAATAGATAACACACACACACACACACACATTTACATATATTATATTATTATTATATATATATATATATTATAAAAAATATTAATATATTGTGGGGTGTGTGTGTGTGTGGTGTGTGTGTGGGTGTGTGTGTATGCTTGTATATATCTGTATATATATTTATGTACACATTCATACATTATACATATACATGTATGCCATAGGCGGCGGAGCGAGTCTTGACGGGGGGGGGGGGCGAATGTAAAAATTTTAGAGATTTCAATTTTTTTTCAAAAAAAAAAAAAAGAAAAAAGAAGAAGAAGAAAAAAAAAAACCCTGTCAAGGGTGGCAAAGCGAGTCTTTGCCTTGGGGGAGGGGGTTCAAAAATAAAAAAGCTTAGACTATTTAAAAAATAGAAAACATGACTTCGGGAAAAAAAAAACTAATATTATAATATATATATAATAAAATAATATATATATTTATTTTTTTTTATTTATTAAAATAAGTTCCAAAAAAAGAATTTTTTCTGTCCTTTACAGTTGTAATTCCCTCACAACTTTAAAAATAGAGATTTTTTTTTCAAAAAATTGAGCCTTTACAGATGTGACTGCAAAAATCAATTCTGGGGCAGTTATGTTCCGCCTGGAACAAAATTTATAATTTTCTTTATTTTTTTCCCTAATTATGTTCTGATACTGATACTGAAATCTGTAACTTAACCCCAATATAAAAATATAAAAACAATAAACTGGAAATTTAAAAAAACTAAACTTTCAGCTTTTAAAGTAATGCATAGTTTGAGATTTTTTAAAATAAAAGCCCCTTTTCCCCACAAACAACATGCCATGAACAGTTCTCACATAATGATGTTTAGCCATCATGTTTTCAGTTTTGCGTTAAATAAAAAATACCCAAAATTTCCCATAGGGCTTCCAAAATTTTAGGGTGTGGCTAACTGTGTTTTGTTTTGGGGGAGTGCAAAGGGGGCGATTTGCTTAAAGTTTAGATTACTTTATTGAACTCCGCTAAATTTGGCGTTCATAACCCCGGAAATTTCCTTTTAAATAACTAACTCACTAACCCATACAAAACTTTAATAAATCAAGTTCATGGAAACCAACATGTTTGAGAGTGAAACCCATTCTGGTAAAAAAACATATGGTATAATTATATATTTTTTATAAGTTGTGTGAACGTGTAAAAACCAAAAGTAAAGCCAATTTTTTCAGCAAATTTTTGGGGTGGCGAGAAACTCTCGCCCCTCTGCCCCCCCCCCCGCTTCCGCCCCCTACGATGCACCCAAACACACACACACACACACACACACACACACACACACAAATATATATAATAAATATATTATTATTATATATTTTAAATATATCATCATCAAGGGGGTAACGTCGCGGGGCCGCATCCTCTTTCGCTTCCAGCCCCGAGGGTCCCTCATGGCGAGTCTCCGGGGGCCCCAGGGCCCATCTCAGTTCCTTGCGACAGTTTCATCGACCTGCCCCAAACCCTACCTTCTGGGGGCATCCCCCGGGGCTCCTCCACCTAGGATTGTCTCGCAAAGAGGGAACCGATAGGGAGGCACCCCAAAGGGGAAACGAGCTAGGTGCCCATAAACCTGAGTTGGCGATCCTGGATCATGCAAATAACAGCCCCTCGCGGTATAGCGGTTTGCTTGAACTAGGGGGGCCCTTTGCCAATTTTAAACCCCCCATGACCCGGGCCGAAGGACTTTTTTTAAACAAAAAGGGTTTAAAGACGAGATTTCCGGGGGTACTAGATAGCTCCAGGTTTCGTTTCCCCATAAGAAAAACTGGCAGTATAAAGGGCCCTTAAAGGGAATAGGGTAAAAATTGGGGTTTTTTTCTGCATACGTGCCAAAAATCTGCAAATGTTCTTGTTGCAGCTCTTTTGGCTCCTGTTGCTAGACAAAGCTCTCTTTTGACTTCAGGGCCCCTCATTGCAAACAGGGGATCCCCCTAAAACGGGGTTCCCCCCCCCAAAAGGCCCCCAGAGCCCCTAAATCTTAGTCTTGGCCCCGGGGGACCTCGGGCCCTAAGGTTTTTGGGGGGGGCCTCATTGCTATTTTGCATCAAGGGGGCCGCCCCCCAGTGGCCCCAAGACTAAACCCGGGAAAAACAACATCATCGCAAAGTAAAGGCCTAAAGCCCTTTTGATATTGACCATTTTTTCTCCATACTGTAATTCTGCCCCATTTAATCCATCCATACAGGGTTGAAAAGTGTTGGTGAAAGGGATTTTGGCCTCTTTCCCTAAATTTAAAACGGGGAAGAATTTTGGGCCCGGCCTCAAACCCCCCTTTTACAGCATTTTTCATTTAACCTAAAAAAACCCTTGCTAATAGGCCCAATGACCCTGTGTGGGTTTCCCCTCCTAGTCCTCAGGATCTCCCATGCGTTTTCCGAGGGCACTGACAAACACCTTCTTGAGGTCGATGTGGGCTGCAAACAACCCACCCCAAAACCCCTGAGGGCGTTCCAAAATTTACTCAAGTGCAAATATTCGGTCTATTTGGACTTCCAGGAGTGTTTCCAAAACTGCTCCAGCCCCTTTTAGGTGCCACTCGGCCCCTTCCGGTAAACTCTACAGGTAAAAGGATTCTCCATTGCATTCAAATTAAGAAGTTTTTCAAATCTGCTTGGCCCCTGTACCCGTATACTATACCATGCCCAGCGATGCGGTTTTGAAGCACTGATCCCAGGAGCCAGAGATCCTCATTTTCTGGGACCTAGCAAAGCCCCTAAAAGAAGGAGGCTGTTCTCACTGCGGGGAAATCAGCCCCCGGGGCCATGGGGCCGACACACATCTCATAGCCAGCACGACCCCCAGCCATAACCGCATTATATATACATTACCCATATATATATTTTTTGGGGGGCCGGCCGAGGCGTCTCTTTTGCCCCCAAAAGACATGGCAAAACTGGGCGGGACGGCGTGCTATCCCAGGGCCCGGAATACGGGAACAGCCCAAAGAGGCACCAAAGAAACCACAGCGTCCCAGAACCCACGGGGGGAAACGCTCCGGGGCCCCGAGGCAGGGCACAAAATTTAAACACAAAATTTCCCCATAAAAACTTTTCTATAGGCCCCTAGGGGGGGAAACGACCCTGTCACACTGAAACAATACAGCTTAAACAGGGCAACACAAAGTTAAAAGGTCCAAGGGCACACACGGGGTTTTTCAAAAGGCGAAAGCACCCAACTGGGTCTCTTTTTGGCTTGTTCCTCCGCTCCTCCACCCCACACCCCATTGCGTCATAAATTTTGCCCAGGTCACCCTTTTCAGGGTTTAACCCTATTTTTGCACAGAGACAAGCCCCCTTTTCGAGCACTTCCCCCCCCATCTGTTTTCTGACCCCCCTAAACATAAACAAACTACGGGAAAATTTAAAAAAAAATTAGCCCTTTGGGGAACAAATAAAATTTTTTCAAAAAAAGAAACCGTAATTTTAAATCTTCTTAGAAACAAAAAAATTTTTCATCCCCCCGCGGTTTTTTTTTTCGCTTTTTGCTGGGGTCGCTCGGGAAAGGAAAGGTGGGGGGGGCAGCGGTAGATTGGCAGTGGCCCCCAGGGGGGTATCTCCTCCCCCCAAGCCTTTGGCTCAGGGGTCACCACTGCCCTTTCTTTTTGCACCCGCCCTCACCGCCCCAAATGCACGTCCCCCCCGGCCCAGTGTCGGGCCTGTCCGTACGGGGGCAAAACGTCTCTTCTTTTTCACCATGGGCCCCAGGAGTGCTTCCGGGCCCATGGTAACGCCACACCCGGGCCCAGGGTGGACAACAGAGGGTTTCGTTTTCCCCCTCGGCGAATTCGATAGGGGTTAAAAACAGAGAGGACAGCTACCCTGTTTTAGGGCCCTTTTCCCCGGGGGGCTCTGTACTTCACGAAGCCCTCGCCTTCCCCCGACCCCGGGTTTTAGGGAAAGGCCCACACTCTGTCACTTAGGGTTGTAACCCATTTCCCCCTCATGCCGGGCCCCTGGGGTCTCCTTCATGGCAGGGGCCGGGCCCTCCCTTTGGTTTTGCCACCCCCCTTTGGGTGCCCCCTCCCCCAGGTTCTCCTTCAGGGGCCCCTGCTTTGGGGGGATTTTACAGTTGGCAATTTCCGGGGGGTTTGGCCCCCTGTGGCCCAAATCCACGGGGACCTGAGCTCCCCGGCCAAAACCATGAGCCCGGGCCCGGTGTGAAGCCCTTTCCCTCATGCACGGGAAAAAAAACCGGTGGCCATGAGCTTTGCGGGCAGCATAAAGGGCCCCCATTTCTTCCCCTATTTTTCCCTGAAATTTTTGGCTAACGTTGAGCAAGGGCCCGGGTTTAAAAAAACCGTTTTCCCCAAAAACCATCGGACTGGGGATGGAGGGGTGTCCCCCCAAAACACTCAAAAAACCAAACTCAGGGCCCTTGGCCCAGAGTTCATTTCAAAAGGGGACCCCAAAAACAGGTAATAAATTCTTTCCCATTTTAACCCCCCCCGCCACCCCCGGTCTCGGCCTGTGGTTGGGTAGGGCATATACCTCGGGCCCTTTGAAAAATTTAGTCCTTTAAACCACCCCGATTTTATGGGTTTCCTTGTGACGTGAGAGGAAAGGGGACCAGCAATGTCTATTGCGCCCGTTCCAGGGGTTTCCCCTCCCAAAAGTACCCTGTAAGGGGGCCGTTTCTTTCAAAGGGGGGGGCCCTTTTTTGGGCACTGCACACATCACATCTCTAAAAACCCCCTTTCAGACACGTCCTTTCTAAATTGCCCACCCATTTAGAACCTTTTGAGGAGACGGCTCAGGGCCCTTTTTCCCTCGTCCAGGGGGCCCGGGTAAAACCGGAAATGAAATTTTCCCCCCCCCCCAAAACTCAGCACACATGGCCCTGGGTACTCCCAACTATCCACTTGTCACTGTCCACTTCACTAAACCTGCACTTCACTAACAAACCGTTTTTGACCCCCTTTTCGAAATTTTTCCCACTGGTTCCTAGACACGGGGGGTTTTTGGGGCTCTCCGCAGCCCGGGCCCCCAAACTGAAACCCCTAAAGGGCCCCTGGAAAAGGGGGCCCAAGGTCAGAGTCCTCCGTTGTCCCTTTCCCCCCACTCATAAATCCCCTTTATTTGGGCGCATTAAAACACTTGCAGACGGAGGCAACAGGTTTCAGAGCCCCTTCTGGACACACTATGAGCAACTGCCTCAAAAAACCGGGGCTTCGACTCAGGATTTTACTTTGGGGGGGAAAATTGGACATGACCCGGGCAGTGGGAACATGGGGTATTTTGTACTGCTCAAGGGGGCCCAAAACCACCTTGCCAGCTGACCCCTTTTGCTCCCTTCCAGCGATTTAAACCACTGTGGGGCCCGGGGAAAGGGTCGGCCCGGGGTTTGGGTGAATTTCGGCACTTTAAAGGTATGGGTAAAAGTGATCGAGACCTTTCACCACCGCCAGCAACTTTTTTCCTTGTCACACAATAGTTGCATTCAGGCCGGGCTAAATTTGGGCACTATAGAAAGGCCCCAAAAGAAAATACCCCTTTCCCCGTCCTTTATTCTGTGACAAAACTCCCCCCAGGGGCCTTTCCCGCACTAGCGCCCGGGGTTTTCCAAACCCGGTAAGGGAGCTTCGGGCCCCGGTTGGGGCAAGACTATGCTTCCCCCGGGCCTTTTTTCCGGGTTTTGTCAAATGCAGACTGAAAAGGGCCCCTCATCCCCCCGGGAAAGCACCCCCCTTTTTTCGTGAAAGTCGGTGGAAGGACCCCGCTACCCCTGGCGAAGTCCTGTAAAAAGGGTGGCGGAAAGAAAGGGGTCCCACGGGCCCGGTAGTTTTCGGACTTTCCCCCGCCCCCTTGAGGGAACTGGCCACTTAAAACCCACCACCCCTTCTTTTGGGTCGGTGCGAAACCCCCCTCTTGACTGACTACATCCCCAAAAAATGGCCCCATGTTTAGAACATTGACCCATTTCTTGGGGCGGGAGTTTGAGGTTGGCCTTCCTAACTGCTATAGTATTTCCCCCTCCGCCGCCCCCAGTTTCCGTCCTCAAGGTCCTCCCGAAGACGTTTTTCCACGGGAAAGGCCCCCATCCAATACCCTCCCCATCAGATGCTCAAAACCCCTAGGGGCTTTTCAGAGACCAAAGGGCATGACTTTTGAATTGCCACGGGCCCCTTCCCTTTAAGGAAAAAGCAGTTTTTGGGGGCTTGCCCCTTTTCCCCGCCACCCTCCACCCGGGTGATAACCCACTTCCCAGGTCGAGTGTGGAAAACCCACCTGGCCCAAAACCAAACGCATCTAGGTGTCTTTAAATTTCCCCGGAAAGGGGGAAAGGAGCCCCTTGATAGTCTGTCTTTCAGACCCCCGGAGTCCCACAAAAAATCGTTGTTACCGTTTTTTTTTCTTAAACCAGGACTCCGCTGTTTGACCAGGGGACTTTTCCTGACCATTAAAAATTCACCCCCTGCCCCGCCAGCTCATTGACATTTCGCTGCATCCCTTCTCGCCGGGTTGGTGCAATACAATCGGGGGGGGGCTCTTGTTTGGGCAAACTATTTTTCCCGGGGGTTTAATGGGGTGCAAAACCAATCCTGTGGGGGCCCCAGGTCCAATTCCCCCCCCTCCCAAAACCCCTCTGCATACTGAGACAGGGTGTGGCGCATTTTCTTTTTTCTGTGCCCCCGTCAGGTTGCGCCCCCCGGTGCCCCAAAGGGTCCTCGAAGAAGTCGGGCAACGGCCCCACCCAACCAACCCTTCGCTCCCCCGGTGACCCCTTCGGACGCTCCTTTTCCCTCAAAAAGTGCCCGTTTTGGGCACCAGCTGGAAACCCCCGGGGGCCTTTTTGGAGAAGTTAGCTACCAACACTGTAACAACCCCTCCCCTGGTCCAACAAGGCTCCCCCCAACCGCTAACCCATCAGCCAACTGCTTTTTTTGGGAATGAGATCCACGAGGCCCTCTACTCCATGCCCCACTCTTGACACTCTTGACTCTGTCCGGGGGGCCAAGGGGGTGCAGCCCGCTAATGTAACTACCTCTGCCAGCCAACCTCTGGCCCAAGGGCACATCTTTACTGTGCCCCTCACCAGCTTCCCCTCCAAGGGCGACACAAAACCCCCTTACTCTGCGTCAGGTAGTCAAGGGCCCCGCAATTTAAATGCTCGTCCCCGATCGGGAACCCTACACCGAAAAGCCGTGCACCGTGCTAAACCCAAAGCTAATAAAAAGCCTCCCCTTTGGGCCCCCTTGGGGCTGGGCCCCCAATGCCCCCCTGACCCACAGTCTCTGGGTGCTTCCCGGGAAATCCCCATGTGGCCAAATATCAGGCCCACTAGGGGCTTCCCCAGCCCCAGTTTGGGCCACTGTCAAAAACTTTTTTCCCCTCACTTTACCCTCCACCTGCCTTGGGGCTGGTTTTGATGGCAGCCCCCCTTTTTTTTTTTCCCCAAATCGGGGCCCCGGGGAAACCCAGGGGGCGGCTGGGTTTTTGGGGGGCCCCTTTTCCCCGCCCCGTCCGAATTTTTCCCCGCCGTTTCCCTTCCCCTTTGCCTTAGGGGCATGCACCGGATGGTGGGCCATAAACCGGGCCCCATTTCCCTTTTACAAATGGGGGGGGGGGGCATCATAAACCGTCCGGTTTTTAGAGGACGTGGGGTTTTCCGACAAAACCCACTCGTCTTTGCCCCCTTTCCCCAAACCCCAGGCCCCAACACAAACCTTGGAAAATGCTTTGGGCTCACCTTTCCTCAAAAGCTAAACCTTTTTTCCACTTTTTTGCCTTCCGGCCCCGGGGAATCCGGCGGGGCTGAGCAGCTGGCCCTAGGCCCCTGGTTTTCCTTCAGGAAGGCCTCGAACTCCAAGGCCCCCCGCCAGCGCCAAACCTTTTTCAGTGTGTGGGGCCCGCTTTTACGTAAAATTTGCAGCTCTGGTCCCCGCAAAGCGTCAACAAAGAAAAAACGCGGGGCCAGGAACCCCATCATCTCTTCCGCAGCTGCAGGGGAGACCTCCTTCCCCGCGCCCTTTCCCCCCTCCTGCGCCCCGCTGGGACCCTTGGGGCTTGCCCTTACGAGGGCCCGCTTTTTTTCAAGCGGGCCCGATATACCTCGGCCTGGTGGGGGGGGAAACCCGAAACGGGGGTTTTCCAAAACCTTCCCCCCACGCTGGTGTAAAGGGATGTTGGGAGGCGGCAGATGCCCCAACACTTCCCAAACCCCGGGGCCCCTTAGGGCACTGTTACCCCCTTCAGGGCCTTCTCTTCCCCGGGTTTCCCGTCCTGGGCAGATGCCAGCATTTCAAATTGAGCGACATATGCCTCCCAGGCCAAAACCTTTCCCGGGCGTACCAGCTGGCTTTGCTTTCCAACCCGAATGTCCCGAAGGCCGAGGGGCCCGCGGGGTGGGGAACCCCGGCCGTGAAAAAAATTAAAGGGCCCCGGGGGGGGGGAGGCAAAAGGGTGGGTTTTTACCCCCGGGGCCGAGTTTTCCGCCACCTATAAACCCCAAGGGAGGGGGTTTTTCCCAGGGTCCCCCCCCTTGCAAACGACCACTGGCTCTGACCCCAAAGCTTGGGGAGGCCCGGGGGTTTCCCCCGCCACGGACCCCAGGCAGAAACCCCTAATTCTGACACTCTGGCAAAATTTTTTGCCAGAACCCCCCGTCTGCCTTCTCTGCTTACAAAAGTTACCCAAAAACCCCGTGACGGGGCGCCCCCCTTTTTTCCCCTTTCACTTCCTCCCCTCAGGGGCCCCGAACCTCGCCCTTCAAAGGGCTGCAAACCCTTTCCCCTGTTGCAGGCCTTTTCGGTGTAAATGCTGAAGTTTTCCATCGTCAAAAGATGCAAGATTTTGGGCTGTAGCACCTCAAAAATTGGGGAGAACTGTTTCCTCTGCCTTTCCCTTTCCCCCGCATTTTTCGACGAAAATGGGCGCCTGCTCGCTGCCCTCTGTGCCTGCCTTTTTTCTTTCCCGCCCTTTGTGCCATTTTTTCCCCCCTCATAAACCCGCCCCGCAAAGGCCAGTGATTTCCGGTCCATCTGGCTCGGCTTTTCCCCCCCACTCGTGCCCGCCTCATCATAAACCTCCTCCCCGCCTCAAGGGTGCCCCCCCATCCTTGGACGGGCATTATAAAAACGGCGCTTTTCCCTTGATCAAATGTTTACAAAACCCCCCTCCTGACAAACCCTTTTTTTCCTCTTGCCACCAACACAAGACAGGCTAGGGAAAACGGTTGGCTATCCCAGGGTCGTGAAAAACTGAACAGCTCCCAAAAAGGGGACCGGGGAAAACCCCAGCGTCCCAGAACACCAAAGAGGGGAAAAAGCCACCCGGGGAGGCAGGGCAAGAAATAAACCCCAAATTTTTCAGGGGACAAGGGCCCCACAACCCAAAAATTTTTCACAGGAGCCCCCCCAACTGGGTCTCCCCTTGGGGTTGTTCCTTCCCCCCCCCTCCGCTCAAAAGGGCAGTTACGTCATGTTTGCCGGGGCTTTCCTTTTAATGTTTCCCCATGTTTTTTGCACAAAAGACAAAAAACCCCTGGCGTAGCAATATTAAATATATATTAAAATAATATATATATTATATTTAAAATATATATAAAATAAATAAAATAAATATTTTATATATATAATATATACAATATATACCATATATTATATAATATATATATATATATATATATATAAAATAAAATATATTTTATATAAAATATATATATATATATATACAAAAATATTTTAGGGATAAACCCATCTCAAAATTGAAATATATATATTTTTTTTTTAAATATCATATATATAGTACATATATATATATATAAAAATATAAATATATTATATATATATATTATATTATATATATAAAAATAACATATTATAAATATGTATATTTTTATATATGTGTGTTTTGTGTTTTTGTGTGTGATAAAATATATTTTTTTTATATTTTTTAAAATACACATATAACACACCCTTTTCACAAAACACAAATATATGTATGATTAAAAAATAATTATATAAAATATATATATATATATATTATATATAATTTTTTAGTATGTTGTATATGTTATGTGTATCTATATATAATATATATTTTAAATATATAATATATTTTATATAATATATTATATATTGAATTATAAAATATATATATAATATATATAATAATATAATATGAAATATAGATATATATATATATATAATATATATATAAAATATATTATATATAATTAATATATACATAAATATGCATATTTTGTTTCACATACAGAAAAATAAAACACACTTTTTAATAATTTTATATTATATATATATATCTATATATATATATATATTTTATATAATTTTATAATTTTATATATATATATTAAAATATATATTCAAATTTTATAAATACATTTATATATTTTAAAATCCATAATATAAAATATATATATAGATATATATATATATATATATTATTTTTTTATATATATATATATAGGTTTTTATTTTATTGATGTGGGATATATATGAATTTTACATATACATTACATATTTACCCTATATATTATATATATATATATATATATAATATATTTTAAAATATATATGTATATATATATATATATATATATAAAAATATATATAATTTTAGTTATATATTATATATGCATAAAGTTATACATAAAAATATATATATATTATATAT
>NW_023663153.1:0-12500 GCF_015228065.2 Penaeus monodon
TTATTATATATTTTATTTAATTTCAATAAACCCACCAACACACACCACAAACACAACACCACACACCACACACCCACAAACATATATATATATATATATATAATAGATATATAATATATATCTAAATATATATTAATATATATAATATATATATATATAATATATAATTATATATATAATATGTATATATATATATATTTATTTACATACATACATATATATATATATATATATATATTATATATATTATATATATATATATATATATATATATATATATATATACATTTTCTAACATATTTTAAATGTCAAGCTGCATTTTACAGAAATGGAAGCAGAGATGTTTCGCATTAATTTCCCAGTTTGCTAGTCAGCTTGTGCTTTGCAAGACACCTGTCGTCCGTCCTACAATCCAGGCTCATGGTTTCCGGACCAAGACTCGAAAATGCGTGTATGTATGGACGTGCGTATACATGAGTATGCTGAGGGTGACACCAGCTTAATGAAGTTATACATTCGGAATTGTTTAGAGGATTGCCATTCGTTTTACGTAGACTCATGAATCCCTAGTTGCATAATTTTACTGTCGCTGATAATAGTCATGCAAATGGACATTGGATGCATAATTCAATTATTCAAAAATATCAACTGCACAACTGGCAATGGATAGTGATCTGCGTCAAATATGTGGTAATGAAATGCAGTATTGTTTCTTGTTGTAGTTGTGTATGGATGTACTGGTATGTAAATTTGAGTTGGCAAATTGTACAGTCTGTTAACAGCATATGTAGACAAACGACGCTTTGGAAACCTACATACACGCACATAAACACGTATAAATACATGTGCACCAACGCGTGTACACACATACACAAACACATACACACACCCATTCCCAAAACACACACACACACACCCCCACCCCACCACACACAAAACACACACTCACACACCACACACACACACAAAACAACCACCACACCCCAACACACACACACCAACGTGTTAACAACGCACAGAAATAGAGAAGGAGAAAGGCCGAAAAGAGAGAAGGGGATGAGACAGAGAAAGAGAGATAGACAGACAAGAGAGCAAAGGCGAGATAATGCAAAAAATGATAATAATATGAAATAGAAGAATCCATAAAAAGACACAAACACCCATCCTCTTTTTTTTTTTTTTTTTTGCCCTGTCCTGCAAGGACGTTGACGATCATGGATTTTCCATGATTTTCTTGGCAATTTATACCGGTGGTTTGCCGTTGCCTTCCGCTCGTTTTTTAATCGAGTCACCATCTCTATTTACCCGGGTCTGGGACCGGCACTGACTTGGGCTGGCTTACCCACCCAGCGGCTAGGCAGGCAATCGGGTAATTTCCCTTTGAACAAGGAAACAACGCGCCGACCGGTGACTCGAACCCTCGATCTCAGATTGCCGTCGTGACAGTCTTGAGTCCGGTGCTCTAACCACTCGGCCACCGCGGCCTTTGATAAGTAATTGTAGTTTTCGTGTTGTGATAATCTTGGAGTGAGTATGTGGTAGGGTCCCCAGTTCCTTTCCACGAAGAGTGCCGGTGTTACCTTTTAGGTAATCATTCTCTCTACTTATCCGGGCTTGGGAACAGCACTGACTTGGGCTGTCTTGCCCACCCAGTAGCTAAATAGGCAATCGAGGTGAAGTTCCTTGCCTAAGGAACTTCATCGTATCTAAGTTCGATTTTCCTAAAATTATTTGAATCAGCACGCGTGCTCACATACGCGCGCGGGCGATGCGTGTGTGCATGGATGCACCTACGCGCTTGCGATTGGTGTGTGCACTTGCACTGATTTACATCACACAAAAGATCTTCATTACATTTATGCAAAAGAAAAAAGAAACATAACAATAAGAAAACAAAACATAATAATAATAATAGTAATATCAAATAAAGCCTCCACACTGCGAAAAACAGACTTGAATACGACCTTTTATTCTCCTTTTTTGTCTTCTTCTTCGATTTTTTCCTACCAGGAAACTTGGAAGGAGAAAAGAAAGGGAAAAAGATTAGTTTTTGTTCCGGTTCAGGTCGCTGACCTTCCTCTGGAGGAGAGATTTTGGTTTTTTGCTCTTGTCTTTTCTCCCTCCTTTCTCCTCCTCTCTCTTTTCTTTCTCTCTTCTCTTCTCTTCTTCTCTCTCTTCTTCTTCTCCTCTCTCTCTCTCTCTCCTCTCTCTTTTAATATAAATTTTATATATTATTAAAATATATATTAATATATATATATGGATAATATTTATATACATATATATATATATATTTTTATATATATATTTTATCTATAAAATATTTTATATATACTATATAATAATATATATATATATATATTTAAAATTACATATATATTATAATATAATTTTATAATATATATAAATATATATCTATATATAATTATACCCTACACACTCTATATGCAGACAATTTAAAACCTTCCTGGTCAGGGAGGGTCTTATTTTTGTAAACAATGTTCTCCTGAATTATTCCTTTATGCACACACACAAACAACACCCAAAAACACCAAAACACACCACACACACACACACACACACAACAAAACCCACACATTCAAACAAAATACACACGCATAATAGCGTGGGACCCACAACCACACACACACACCACACACACACCACCCCCACACACACACACATATATATTTATATATATTAATATTATATATTAATATATATATTATACACAATACATATTAGTATGTATATAGTGTGGTGTGTGTGTGTGTAACCTATTGATAATAAAAAATAAAAAATAAAAATAAATAAATAAATAAATATATAGATATATATATATATTATATATATATATAATATAAATATATATATACATTATATATATATATCCCTCTATTATCTATCTCTCACTCTCTTTCTCTCTCTTACCCTTCTCTCCTCTCTCTCCTCTTTTAATATATTAAAATAATTATATATATATATATATATATATTTATATATATTAATATATATTTAATATAAGATATATATATATATATATATTTTATATATTATACGGGGGGGCGCGAGCGCGTAATATATTTAAAATTTAAATATGCGTGGTTTTGTAGTTTGTGGTGTGTGTGTGCGCGCGCGCTGCGTGTGTGTGTTGTGTGTGTGGGTGTTTTGTGTTGTGGTGTGTTGTGTGTGTGTGGTGTGTGTGTGTGTGGTGTGTTTGTGTGTTTTGTATCTGGTGGTATGTATATATATGTATTTATAATAGGTTATAACTGTAACAGAAGCCCCATAGACATTTTTTCAGCCTGTTTATGAACCCTCGGGGCTATTTTGGGGGACAGAAACCGCGGCCGGTGAGTGGGTTTACGAGCAAGACGCGGGCGAGGGCTCCTTCGGTTTTTTGCTGCTTCGATTTGGCCTTTTTTTTTTTACAGTTTCCCACTAGACCGTTTTTTTACAGTTTATGGTAGACAGGTAGACAAAAAATATTTACAGATGTTACCGGGCCGCATCGAGCTTTTGTCTAGGGATGTCCATAGCCATTTTTTGTTTTGGGGGGGGGGGGTTCATTTTTTTTTTGATATCAAAACGCGGAGTCATTGTTGTTAAAGACTTGAATTATCTAATTCAAAGGACCCTTAAAAAACAATCCCCTTTTTTTTCCTTGTTTGTCTTTGTACGTATGACTAGACATTTTCTTGAAAAAAAGAGGATATAGTGTATGATAACAATATGATGTATGAGGAAAAGTTTTGATTGCTTTAAAAGATGGGTAGGTAGGGGGTTGGAGGAATAGGAACTAGAAAAATAATAAGAGTAAGATAAAAATATATAGATAATCGACACTAAATATACGCGATAGATAGACAACTGATTGCCCCGAATGATTCCATACAATCTGCTGGGGCACGAGTATAAGGTTAACTAGTGACTTATGTAAATCTATAAAAATTTAAAAGCAGGGAAAAATAGACAAAACTTAATACTAACGTAAAGAAAAAAAATCCACGACAGGGCATATAAAAAACAGAGGTAATATTATTTTTCATGGAAAGTAAAATTTTTTTTGTTATTAATTGTATTTCATCCCCGATTTTCGCCCACACTTTTTATAAAAATAGGGTTTTTTCCCCTGAGCAACAATTTAGGAATCATGTATCAAACTTTTCGTCATGATGTAATCTTCAAACAAAACAATCAGCGATTATAAAATTAAAACTTGCAAAATTACGCGATCATTTTAAAAAGTAAAAATGTCCCCAAATTGCAAATAGCTTGGGGGATAACTGCCACAGAATAGTGGGAATTTAAGCTAAAATGACTGGACACGATACAGTGATCCAGGAAAATTGATAATGAAAATAGTGGGTTGCATATTACGGGCCACGTTGGGAGAGATTATTGTTGCTGCAAAGAGAAAAGGGGGAAATTGGGATCTGAATAAGTTCAAGCCCACACACCACCACACACACACCCCCCCCCAAACACACACACCACACACCACACACACCACCCACCACACACCACACAACACACCCACACCAACACACACCACACAACAATCCCCCACATAACACCACACACACACACACACACACCACAACACACCCCACACACATGTATATAAATAAAAAATATATTGTTAAATTATATATAATATATATATATATTAATATATATATATTATACTATTATATAAATTATAAATATAATAAAAAATATAATATATATGTTATATATATATATATATATAATTTTATAATATATATTAACATATTATATATTATATTTTAAAAAATTTATGTATTAAAAATATATATATAATTTTATTATATATATATAATATATATAATATATATATATATATACACACAAGATAAAATACATAATATGTGTGCGTGTGGGTGTGGTATCAAAACACCCCAGAGATACACCAACAAAAACACACACCCCACACACACACAAAACACACACACACAAAAAAAAAAAAAAAAAAAAAAGAAAAAAAAAAAAAAAAAAAAAAAAAAAAAAAAAAAAAAAAAAAATATAATATAATTTATACTATATACATTATATACATATATTGTCTCTATTATCTATTAAATTTGTCTTTCCTTTATTTATTATCTGTCTATATACTATATATATGTGTGTGATTGTGGTGTGTGGTGTCCATATAAACACACAAACACAATAATATTTATAATTACTGTATATATTTCCAAGCCCTTTAAAAAAAAGGGCCGGCGGGTGGGGGCAGATAGGCAAAAGCCCGCGACTTTGTTTTTTCCCAAAAACCGATCGCTGAAGATTAGGATTAGGCTACCCATAGACCTAACAATATCAAGAAAAAAAATGATCAAATGCATCTTTCTCCTGTCGGTTTTTTCTTTAAAAAAAGCTTCGTTTTCGACCAAGATGCGATTCAGAGTTTCATATATAATATATATATATATATAATAATTATTATTAAAATAATTTTTTATATATATTTTTAATTACTACGTAATTTTATTATATATATTATAAATATATGCATTATGTTTAAAGTTATATAATATATATAAATATTATATATATTTATTATATTTATATAATATAAAAATATATATATAAATTTTAAAATATATATATGTTTTATTTTACATGTGTACACAACACCACACACCCACACCACACACACACAACACACACACACACACACACACCACACACGATGTATATATAATATATAAATATAATTATATATATATAATAATATATAATATATATATTATATAAAAAAAAATTATATAAAAAAGGATAGTCCCTATGAGCCCGGGTGAAATGTGGCAGCAGGGCGTGGTTTCTGAAGAAGGCGGAAATTTTTTCTATGAAAAAAAAGGGAGAAATAGCTCCTATTTAGACTGAATTGCGAACAAAAAAAAACCCAAAGGGGGGGCCTTTACTTTGCTTTTTTTTTAAAAACTCCTGACAACTTTTAAAATATTAATTTAAATGAAAGAGGATCCCACGGCTGATCAGTCCAATGTCATTGGTTTCATGAGACGATATTAGTAATATATACATACAACCACACACACACACACAATATAATAATATAATTTTTATATATAAAATTTAATATATTTAATAAAATATATAAAATAAATAAAACATAAATATATATAAAATATAATATATATTATATATATATAAAAATTTATATATATTATATAAAATATTAATAATATATTTATATATATGTATATATATAATATACAAAAACCCACACACCACACACCACACACACACACCACTCGCGTGCGCGCGCGCAATATCATTTAAAAAACTACACACTTGTAACGTAAGTGAAGCATTTAATTATGTTCGTGAAATAAAGCACCTTTCAAAAAAATCTAAGGGACCGATCGCCTTATTTCGCTTTTCTTTCCCCAAATGCCAACAAACGACGCTTCCCCCAAAAACGACTTAAAGGGAAAGGCCGAGGCAACGCCGCTAACCACCCACTTCCTTGAGCGAACAAGGGTCGTTTTCAGAAAAGACCTTTCTTTCCAACACTAATTTGCATCTGCGTGTATTATTTTATGTTGAAACCACTTTTTTTTACGTTAGATAAAAAAAATTTATAATGAGCAAAACTGCTAAAGTTTTCATATACGTTACCTGCAACAACAAAAACAATAAAGATAAGTATTTGTTTGACTTATTTTATATTTGATGCTACTGATGTTTTAAATGATTTTTGTATACGTTTTATATTTTGGATAAAAAAATTTTGAATAAAATATTTTTTTATCTACTGTGTTTCTCAACAACCAGACAATACACACACACACACACACACACACCCACACCCCACAAACACACACACACTTATATATAAATATATATATTATAATATATATTATATAATATATATATTATATATATTAAATAACCTGATGCTCGGCCTAAAAAGAAAATAACGCAGATAAAAAAAGCAAAGCCTTGCATGCGTATATATATTTTATATTTTTGTATATTTGTATTATATATAAAATAAATATATATATATAATATACAATATTGTATATAATTATTATATATTATAATATATATAAAAATTATATACATATATATATGTGTGTGTGTGGTGTGTGTGTGTGTGTGTGTGGTGTGGGGTGTACAGAATGAACTTTTAGGTTCAAGCTTAAACCAGTCCGTGCAAAAACAGAGCCTAAAAATTGATCCTACAAATGTCATATCACTTCTCAGTAAAGAAGTGTTTATATAAAATTTAAAGAACTTTTGGGTTGTACGACCCCAAATGCTTCATAAACAGAAAAATCAAGCCTCAGGACATGGCCGTCCGCGAGGGAAAAATTTTCCTATTTTTCAGCGTCAAGCCATTTGCCGAAAATTAGGGTTTCCTCCAGCGAGGAGAACAAGAGGATTTGGGCTAAATAAGTTTGAGGCTTCACAAAACACACACGCACACACACACACACACCCCAAAGAACCACAAACACACACACACACACCACAACAAAACACACCCACACACCACAACACACACAAACACACCACAGTCCCCCACAAGGACCCACATACACCTTTTGCCCAACCAGACACCCACCCCACCCACCCATACTTTCAGGAGTTGCTGGTTTTGCAGTCGCAAACAAAAAACATTGTAATATTACGGTGCTTTTCAATTTCAGAAAAGGGCAATCATGAGGACACCGAGATTGAAGGTTGTCCAAAGACATTTCACTTTCCCTCACGGCATACACAAACGCACACTAAACTTAGGGAAATATTCAGGTAAAACTTGAAATATGCACAAGCTGAGCAAGAACATAACGTCATTTTACTCGACGAAACGGGGACATGATGCGTGTAACGATTTTTTTATTTATTATTTTCGTAAACAGGACAATTCATACAAATGCTTGGTAATCATTCATGACTGATTCGATGGAAAAAATCAGTTTTGTCATAAAAAACCCACACAACACAAACACAACACACACACACACACACACAAAACAAACACATATATTAATATATATATATATATATAATATTATATATAAAAATAAAAATATATATAATATATAATATATATAATTATTATATATGCATATAATATAGCCACACATATCTAGTACACACACACAACACACGTATATATATATATATATATATATTTTAATATATATATTATATATATATATATATATATATATATATATATATATTATATATATTATATATATATATCCATCAAATAACCCGTAGCTCATGTTTGAGCAGCCGTGGACCTCCACCATCCTTCGCCACAAAACTCCGATCTACGCTTTTTTTTCCACTTGTACCATCGACAGCCGCAAATATCTTTGATATTGTCGCTCAGTCTTGTCTTCGGTTTGCCTCTTCCTCTGTTACTATCACCATCCTGTCAGCAAGTTTTTCTCAATACTTTTACTTCTCATTACATGCCCAAATAAACTTTAATTTCCTCCTGTTCAAGATGTCCAACAGCCGGTCTTTACAATTATTTTTTTCTCAGCACTTCCATTCGTCTTTTCTCTGTCCAGCAATTACGCAGTACTCGTCTGTAACACCCAATTCAAAATTTTGACTTTTTCTTGTCTATCTTCTTCAGCACCCAACACTCAGAACCATTTTGATGCAATTGGGGGAAACTAATGAGTTCAAAAACCTCAGCTTTGTCCGAAAGGTAATGCTTCGGTCTTTCCAGATGTTATTGAGAGCAATTGTGGCTTTTTTTGGCAATGGAATTCTTCTTTTTCCCCGGGTGAATCATCATATGTATTAGTTAAAACAGCTCCAAGATAAGTAAAACTCTTTCACATTTTCCACAATCATTCCATTGATTGTAACATGTTCATCTTTGTTCATTGCCGGTTATCTTTGAATCTTCATGATTTAGTTTTCTTGGCATTAAGAAAAAAAAGCCAGCCTTTTCGCTTGCTTCTCTAACTTTATCTAGTAGTTGTTGTAGTTCAATGATACTGCTGGCAATGAAAACTATATCATGGGCCGTATTTTAGATTTGAATTTTGTATCCTCCAACATCTACATTTCCTTCAAAATTAATTCTCATAACTGCTTCAAAAAAAAAAAAAAAAAAAAAAAAAATTGTCCTGGGTAAGACAATAAACTGCACCAGGGGGTTTCCCCTTGAACAAGGATAGCACCCTATTAGCTCCCTTTATACCAGGGTTACGGTGAAACTGTCGGGCAGTGGATATCGGTGAAAACACACCTTTCAGTTCTACGGGATTACTGGTTTCCCAAATAATATTCGGGCGTATTACGTGTAATTGTTTTAAAGGGGGCAGGATAGTTCCTCCTATTAGTTGGAGACTGCGAGTTGAGAAGGAGCCTGGGGGGTTCCACTCAACTTTTATTTTCTCCTGACAAACCTCTACACCAATGATTAAATACATAAATTAATATATTTTATTATATATATTATATATATTATATTATATATATATATAAAATACATAATATATATATATATACATATATGTTTTTATAAATATATTATATATATATATATTTTATATATATATATATATATATATATATATTAATATATATATATATATATATGTATGTATTAATACATATAACCACACATATGTATACACGCACACACACACACCCCACACACAACACACACACAACACACACACACACACACACACAACACAATATATATATTATATATATTATATATATTTTATATATGTATATAAAAATAATATATTTTATATATAATATATATCTATTATATATATATATATAATTTAAAATATATATATGTATTTTATATATATATATATATATATTATATATATATATATATATATATATATTATATATATATATATATATATATATTGTGTGTGTGGTGTGTGTGTGTAGTGTGTGTGAGTGTGGTGTGTGTGCGTGTGTGTCTGAGTGGGGTGTGTGTACAGAAAAATTTATAACATATATATATATATATATATATTATATATCTATATATAATATATATATATACATTTAAAAAATTATATATATATATAAATATATATATATATATATATATATATAAACTATATAATATAATTATATGTATATATATATATATATATAATATATATAATATATATATATATATATACACCTGTGTATATATAATATATATATATATATATATATAATATATATAAACTAATATATATACAACGTATATAATAACACACAAACACACACACATGCACACATAAAAACATGCACACACAAAACTCCACACACAAAATTACAAAACAACAAACACACACACACAAAACACAAAACACATTTAAAATAATTATAAAATATATATTATATATTATATATATATATATAATATATATATATATATATATATATATATATATGATATGTATACCACACACCAACACACACACACACACACAAAACAACAATTATATTTTATATATAATATAAAATATATATATATATATATATAATATATATATATATAATATATATGTATATATACATATATATATATATATATATAAATATTTAATTATACATAATACATACATATATATATATATATTATATATATATATATATATATATATATATTTTTATTTTATATTTTATATATATAAATATAATATATATATATAATATTAAAATATATATTAATATATATATATATATGTGTGTGTTGTGTGGTGTGTGTGTGTTTGTTTGATCATATGTAAGAAGTGAATTGCAAAACTAATTTAAATATATAGATACTGAGCTGTCACATTAAAGATATATTAGTATTTGTGGACATTCGTTAAAAAAAGGGGAAACTAATGCATGATATCACAATAAAAGAAAAATAATAATAATTATGTGGAACATTCGTAAGGAAAAAGAAAAATCCTTTAGATTACATTAACAAAAAAAAAGTTATATATATTATATATATATATATATATATATATATAATATATTATTATATATATAATATATATTTTATTTTATTATACATATATATATATATATATATATATATATATATTATGTATATATATACATATTATATATATACATAAAATTATATATTTTAAAATAAAATCTATATTATTTTAAATATATTATATTTTATATATATATATATATATATATATATATATAACCTTCGTAAAATACCCATAAACGAAAAATGATTCAATTTACATAAACAAACCTTTTTTTAAAGGAATAATGAAAAAAAAAATAAATAAGAGAACGGACCCCCTCACCTACTCGACACGCAATCCCCCGCAACGTAAAAAAACCTGGTGATTCTGCCAAAGGAAACATGGCTTCATCTTGGGAGCGTCAGGCAGCAGGTTTTCGGCCCGGGTGTGACGACTTGCTTATGTCTTCAGAATATTTCCCGAGCTGAGTGATTTTCCCCAAGTCGGTGTCGTTTTCATTCACCCTAATCTCGTTACTGGAGGCGGATTCTGTAAAAATTGGAGATGAAAGTGAGATGCGCAGGAGCGACGGGAAGGAAAACCCAAGAGAGAGAGGAGAGAGAGAGAGAGAGAGAGAGAGAGAGAGAAGAGAGGAGAGAGAGAGAGAGAGAGAGAGGAGAGAGAGAGAGAGAAGGAAAAGGGGGGAGGGAACTGAGAAGAAGGGAAACAGCGAGATAGAGAGGAAGTCTGAAAGAGAAAGATGAAAAAGGGTGGGGCTAAGAAAGTGAAAAAATGTTGTGTATATATATTATATATATATATAGATATAATAATATATATATATATATATTAATATATATGTATGTATGTATGTATGTGTTGTGTGTGTGTGTGTGTGGTGTGTGCGTGTGCGTGTGTATGTGTGTGTGTGGTGTTGTGGTTGTGTGTGTTTGTGGCGTGTGCGTGTGTGTGTGTGTGTGTGTGGTGTGTGTGTTTGTACATATATGCTAATTCAATATACTGCTAAGTAAATTTAGTTTTATAAAAGAAGTAAATGGAATTTTTGTGTTTTCCATTTTAAAGTGGTACTGATGAAGTAGTAGACAGAATGTGTGTAAATATGGGAAATGTTTTTTTTTTTTTAAGTTGTAATATTATATGAATGGTAGATCTAAAATGCCTTTAAATTATTTATTATATATTATAATATTACTTTTCATTTATAACTGTACTATTGTTTCATATATTTTACCTTGTTGGCATCCTTGAATTATTCAACGTGATAAAAAACTATAATATTAATAGATTGTGGGGAAAGGCTATATATAATAACTCTGGGAAATTCAGTTTAAAATTTTGAATCTTTCTTTAGATTTTGTTGAATTATTAAAAAAATATAAAGTGTATGAAGACAAACGAAAAAGATATAAATGAAAAGTGACTAATATCTGAAAATTTGATGAAAAACTTAATCGTAATTAAATCTATGATGGGTTTAAATTTTTTTTTTGTTGAAATTAGATTTCGTCA
>NW_023663154.1:0-5000 GCF_015228065.2 Penaeus monodon
AAAATATAAAAAAATAAAAATAATAATAATGATAATAATAACAATAACAATATTAATAACAATATTATAACAATTAGTATTATTATAATTATACTTATTATTATCATTATTGTTATTATTACAGTTATAATATATTTTTTCTCCAATAATACTAATAATCAAAGTAGTAATAATAATAATAATAATAATAATAATAATAATAATAACAATGATAGTAATAATAATAATAATAATAATAATAATAATAATAATAATAATAATAATAATAATAATAATAATAAAAATATTAATAATCATCAAATTTTATACAAATTCTCTTTATTCTCACTTTTATCATCATTATTGTCATGATTAATAGAATTCTGGTAATTATTATCATTATTACCCTAATAATTGCCAGAATCATCAAATGAATGGAAAAAACGTCATTTTGGAATTTACACTCAAGAGGCTATATTTCGCTAGATTTTGCCGCTTTTTCGACTTTTGGGATTTTTTTCTTTTACCTTTTTTTATTATATATGGACACAATTCCAGTTATTATCATCATTATTATCATGATTATCATCATTATTATCGTTATCATCGTCATTATCACCATTATCATCATTATCATCATCATTATCATCATTATTGCAATTATTATCATCATTATTGCAATTATTATCATTATTATTGCAATTATTGTAGTTATAATATATATTTTTACAAACTATACAATAAAAAAATAATAGTAATAACAATAATAATAACAATAATAACATTTTTATAATCATTATTTATATCATTATTTTAATCAATATCGTTATTACTGTAATTATTACTGTTATAATAATTATTTTTACAATTATACTACCAGTAAAAATTATAATAATGATACAGGCCGGGCCATAAGTGAAAGGCCCGGGCGAAGCCAGAACTTCGCAAATCTCAAGCAAGCAAGCAATAATGATAATAATAACAATAATAATATTATTATTAAAGTTATTATAAATAGTTAATATATTTTTTGGCAATAATACTAATAAATAAAGTAATAATAATATTAATAATAATAATAATAATAATAATAATAATAATAATAATGATAATAATAATGATAATAGTAATAATATTAATAATCATCAAATGTTATCCAAATTCTCTTTATTCTCACTTTTATCATCATTATTGTCATGATTAATAGAATTCTGGTAATTATTATCATTATTACCCTAATAATTGCCAGAAACATCAAATGAATGGAAAAAAACGTCATTTTGGAGTTTACTCTCAAAAGGCTATATTTCGCTGGGTTTTGCCGCTTTTTCGACTTTCGGGATTTTTTTTCTTTTACCTTTTTTATTATATATGGACACAATTCCTGTTATTATCATCATTATTATCATGATTATCATCATTATTATCGTTATCATCATCATTATCATCTTATCATCATCATTATCATCATTATTGCAATTATTATCATCATTATTGCAATTATTATCATTATTATTGCAATTATTGCAGTTATAATATACATTTTACATCTATACTAATTTCAACTAAAATAATAATAGGAATAACAATAATAATAGTAATAACAATAATAATAACACTTTTATAATAATTATTTATATCATTATTTTAATTAATATCGTTATTACTGTAATTATTACTGTTATAATAATTATTTTTACAATTATAATACCAGTAAAAATAATAATAATGATAATAATAACAACAATAATATTAATAACAATATTATAACAATTAGTATTATTATAATTATACTTATTATTATTATTATTATTGTTATTATTACAGTTATAATATATTTTTTGGCAATAATACTAGTAATTAAAGTATTAATCATAATAATAATAATAATAATAATAATAATAATAATAATAATAATAATAATAATAATAATAATAATAATAATAATAAAATAATAATAATAATAATAATAATAATAATAATAATAATAATGATAATAATGATAATAGTAATGATAATAGTAATAATATTAATAATCATCAAATGTTATCCAAATTCTCTTTATTCTCACTTTTATCATCATTATATCCATGATTAATAGAATTCTGGTAGTTATTATCATTATTACCCTAATATTTGCCAGAATCATCAAATGAATGGAAAAAAACGTTCATTTTGGAGTCTACTCTCAAAAGGCTATATTTCGCTAGATTTTGCCGCTTTTCGTACTTTTGGGATTTTATTCTTTTACTTTTTTTATTATATATGGACACAATTGCCTGTTATTATCATTCATTATTATCATGATTATCATCCATTATTATCGTTATCATCCTCATTATCATCATTATCATCATCATTATCATCTTTTGCAATTCTTATAAGCATTTATTGCAATTATATAATATTATTGCAATGATTGCAGTATAATATATATTTTACGGCATACTAATAACAATACAAGATAATGGTATAACAATAATAATAACAATAATAACGTTTTTATAATCATATTATGTCATTATTTCAATTAATTCGTATTACTGTAATTTATTACTGTTATAATAATTATTTTACAATTTCATACTACCAGTGAAAATAATAATAAGATAATAATAAACAATAAGAATATAATACACAATATTATAACAATTAGATATTATTATGATTATACTTATTATTATTATTATTATTATTATAAGTTATAATGTATTTTGGCAATAATAACTAATAATTAAGTAATAATAATAATAAGAATAATAATAATAATAATAATAAACTAATAATAATAAAATAATAATAATAAACCAAAAATAATAATAATAATAATAATAATAATAATAAATGATAAAATGATAAAATAAGATAATAGGTAATAATATTAATTAATCATCAAATGTTATCCAAATTTTCTTTATTCTCACTATTATCATCATTATTGCATGATTATAGACTCTGGTAATTACTTATCATATTACCCTAATAATTGCCAGAATCATCCAAATGAATGGAAAAAACGTCATTTGAGTCTACTCTCAAAGGCTATATTGACTAGATATATAAGATTAGGTTCGGAATTTTAGATTAGGTTAGGCTAAGTTAAGTTGAGTTAGGTTAGGTTAATTTTAGTTTAGGCATAAGGAGATTGATTTAGATATAGGAGACACTAAACATTATAGCAATTAATGTTGATTTTTGGGACCGGCTTTCCGAAAAATTATTTTTGGGTTGTATGATAATAAATATTTTCTTTTTTTTAAATTTTCTTTATAGATAGGATATGTATAATCTAACGAGACATACTCACCTACAAAGCACGATCAGAAATTGTTTAGTATGATTAGACTAAATATTTTTTTCCGCGTATTTCAATGATCATTGCTTACCTTATAATAGGGGGACCTTGTGTTCTTCGCATATATCCCCCACCAAAAAAAAAAAAATATATATATAAATATATTATTATATATATTATATATATATTTTTTTTTTTTTTGGGGGGGGGATATATTGCGAAGGAAAAACACAATGTCCCATATTATAAGGATAAACAATGATCATGTAGAACGGGAAAATTTTTAAGTCTAGACTCATACTAAACAATTTCTGATCGGCTTGTGAGGTGAGTATGTCTGTTAGATTATACATATCCAATCATAAAAGAAAATTAAAAAAAAGAAAATATTTTTATCATACAACCAAAATAAATTTTTCGAAGTTCAAAAATAACATTACATTGCTATATTGTTAGTGTCTCCTGATATCTAAATCAATCTCCTTATGCCTAACTAAAATTAACCTACTAATAAACTTAAACTTAGCCTAACCTAATCTAAAAATTCGAACTAATCATATATCTAGCGAATATAGCCTTTTGAGAGTAGACTCCAAAAGACGTTTTTCCCATTCATTGATGATTCGCAATTTATTAGGGTAATAATGATAAAAATTACCAGAATTCGATTATCATGGACAATAATGATGATAATAAAAACAAAAAACTCCCCCCTCCCTCCCAAAAAATTAGTGAGAATAAAAGAGAATTTTGGATAACATTTTGATGATTATTAATATATCACTATATCATTCATTTTATCATTATTATCATAGTATTATTATTATTATTTCAATTTTATATTATTGTTATTATTATTATTATTATTACTATTAATTATTATATTATTCATTATTATTATTATTATTATTATTATTACTTTAATTATAGTTATTATGCCAAAAAATACATGATAACTGTTAATAATATATAATAATAATAATAAGTATAATTTCATAATAATACTAATTGTTAATATATAATATTGTTATTAATATATTATTGATATTATCATTATTATTTTTTCCACTCGGTAGTATGATTGTAAAATAATATTATAAACAGTAATAATTACAGTAATAACGATATTAAATTTAAATAATGACATAATAAGATTATAAAAACGTATTAGTTATATTATTGTATTACATATCATTGTGTTGTTATTAGTATAGACGTTAAAATATATATTCTCAACTGCAATCATTGCAATAATATTATATAATTGCCAATATGATGATAATATTGCAATAGGATGATAATGATGATGATAATGATGATAATGATGATGATAACGATTAATAATGATGAGATCATGATAATAATGATGATAATAAAACAGGAATTGTGTCCATAGTATAATAAAAAAAAAGGTAAAAAGAAATAAAAAATCCCAAAAGTGAAAAAGCGGCAACATCTAAGCGAAATATAGCTTTGAGAGTAGGACTCCAAAATGACGTGTCTTTTTTCCATTCATTTGTGATTCTGCAATTATTAGGGGTAATAATGATAATAATTACCAGAACCATTAATCATGAATATAAGATGATAAAACGTGAGAATAAAGAGAATTGGTAACATTTGATGATTATTAAATATACTATTATCATTATATGATTATCATTATTATCATTATTATTATTTTATTATTATTTATATTATTATTGTTATTATATTATTATTATTA
>NW_023663154.1:10000-12500 GCF_015228065.2 Penaeus monodon
GATAGATAGATTAAAATTGATAGATAGACACAACACACACCACACACACCACACACACACACCACAACACAACACACACACCACATACACACCCCCACACACGCACACGCACACAACACACACACACACTCCACACACGCACACACACACCACACATATATACATATATATAATATATATATATATATATTATATATATATATATATATATATATAGATATATAACATATATATCTATAGATATATAATATATATATATATATATTAGTATATATATATCTATATCAGATATATATAGATATATACTACTAATATTATAGTATATATACAATATATATATCTATATATATATATATATATAATATATATTAATGATAAGATGCATAAGTGCAGCTATATATATATATATCTATATATATATATCTATATATATAGATATATAATATATATATATTCTATATATAATATACATACAAATATTTTAAAACAAAAAATATCGACGAAAAAAATAGGGGAAAACGTAGTACAAACTAAAAGATCGAAAAAAAAAACATTACTATAAACACTAAACAAGTATTACGGTCACGTTAATTTACAACGTAGTAAACGTGGCTGTGCGTTTTTTAACTTTGATGTCATTCTAGTGATCAACAAAGATTCCGAGATTAAAAGGAGAATATATATATATATATATATATATATAATATATATATAATATATATAAATATATAATATATTTATTGTGATTATATATATATGTATAGACTATATATCTATAATATAATATATATATATATATATATAATATACGAATATATATATAGATATGAGTGTGTGTGTGTGTGTGTCTGTGTGTTGTGTGTGTGTGTGTGTGTGTGTGAGTCGTGTGTGTGTGGTGTGTGTGTGTTGTGTCGTGTGTGTGTGGAGTGTGTATGGTGTGTTTGTGTGTGTGTGTATGTGTGTGTATGTGTGGGTATGTATGATATTATATATGTGTATATATATATATATATATATATTATATATATATATATATAGTTATATATATTACAAATATTATAGATATGTAAACGTTCGCTATAAATATATACATTATATAGATAATATACTATATATATATATATATATATGAATATATATGAATCTATACTTATGTATCCTCTTATTTTTCGTCTGTCTGTCTGTCTGTCTGTCTCTCTCTCTCTCTCTTCTCAAATCTATATTTATATAAATATATATAACGTAAACATATAGATATATAATATCTATATATATATATATAGATTATATATATATATATATAAAATATATATAGATATATATATGTTATGTATATAACATAATATATAATACTATTATATAGTATTATAATATATATATATTATATCATATATAAATATTATATATTAATACACACACACACACACAAACAAACACACACACACACACAAACCCACACACACACACAAACACAACACACACACACACACACACAAACCACACACACCAACAAACACATATTATGTAATATATATAGATATATATATATATATATATACATATTTATATATTATTATATAAATATTTATTTATTAGTTATACATATTTACAGAATTTCGCAAACACCCATCGCTATATAGTGAGATAGATAGATTTGATAGAAATATATAAATACAACTATATATATAAGACTATATTATAGATATATATATATATATATATATATATAATATGTATATATACTATATATGTTATAATATTATATATATATATATATATATATTATTATTCTGATATATATAAAATAAATAACTATATTATATATATATATATATATAATAATATCTAGTATAATACATACATATACACACACGTATCAAATAAAGAAAGAAACAAAATATTATATATCTATATATAATAATATATATATATATATTACTATATATAGATATATATAGAGATGTATATATATATGTATAGAGATATATATTGCTATATATATACTATATATATATATATATATATAATAATATATAATATAATAATAATATAGATCAATATATATATATATGTGTGTGCCTGTTGTGTGGTGTGTGTGTGTGTGTGGTGTGTGTTGTGTTTGTGTAAATATATGTACAATGTTATAATATACTCATATATATGTGAAAATATTTATATGTAGATATATTACAGAGAACATATATATATACATATATATATATATTAAATACATATATTATATATCTATAGATATATAATATTACAATTAATATCTTAATATATATATATATATATATATATATATATATATATATATATGTGTGTGAGTGTCTGTGTGTGTGTGTGTGTGTGTGTGTGTGTGTGTGTGTACACACACACACACACAAACACACACACACAACACACACACAAACACACACACACACACACACACACACATACACACAACACACACACACACACACACACACCAACACACCACACACAACACACACACACA
>NW_023663155.1:2500-15257 GCF_015228065.2 Penaeus monodon
GTTCCTATCATATCCCCTCTAACTACCAATCAGTACAAAATTGAAAACACTACATTTGTAAGTGAAATTACATCCCTAACTTTCCCAAACAACCCATTCCCATGGCAAGTTTTGATGTTGAGTCATTGTTCACCAATGTTCCCCTTCATGAAACCACAGATTTAAGTCAATATGTAAACAGCACACATCTCAATAAATTTTGGGCCTATCAAAAGATAACTTCAAAAAAACTACTTGAGATTGCAGCCCATTACTCTTTTTTTCACATTTGATGATTGCTTATACAGCCAAACAGACGGTGTAGCGATGGGTCCCCATTAGGCCCTTCCTACGCTAATGCTTCCTTTATTTTGATAAACCAAAACTGGCTTAATCAAGCCCGCCTGAATTTAAACTTTTTTTATTATCGCCGATACATCATGATACCTTCCCCCTTTTCAAACAACCATCCCCATAAATCTTTTCCTTAACTATCTCAACTCAAAACACCCGGGGCATCAAATTTACCTGTGAGACACAAGAAGACAATCAATTACCATTCTTAGACACGCTAATCACCTATAACAATGGCACCTTCCATACAAGCATTTACCGAAAGCCAACTTTCACTGGCCTCGGACTTCACTTCCTTTAGTTCATTCCATATTTATATAAAATCAACAGCATCAGAACTCTAATCACTCGAGCCTATAACCTGTTAGCAACTGGCCCAACCTTTCATGACGAAATGTTGTTTCTTAAAGAATTCTTTATAACTAATGGTTTATCCACTGTTCTTATTTGATAAATTACGAAACTTTCCTATTTAAAAATTTCTAAAGCCAACCCACTGCCCCTACTGTTAAAAAGGACCACAGGTATTTAAACTACCGTATATGGGTAGTTTAAATTTTGAAATTAGGAAGCGCTAAAATCTTTTTTACAAATTAATTACCCCCAAATTAAATTCATTTTATCTTCACCGACACTAACAATTTGCCAAATTTCTAAAACAACCTTTTGAAACGTAACTCTGAACTGGTGTTCTAATGTAGTCTACTTATCTACCTGTCCTTGCTGCCAAGCTCGTACTGGGGTCTACCTCACGATGGTTACGACACCGCATCCTAGAACACAAAGGCAAATCCTTCAGGACTGGCCTCCCACTGAGTAAACCATCTTTCTCGGCAAAAAGAAACATTCTCAACATCACTCACACCCTTTTCTGTAACACCAGATTTTAATTCCTATCCTCACACTCCTCCCGCCCTGACCTTATCATCCAGAATCCCTGCTGATTCAGAGGATGAAACCTGAGCTTAACCATACAACCACCGCAACCACCTTATTCACACAATGATCTTCCCCCCCAACAACCACTTTTGGTTAGTTTTTACCATATTGCTTATTATTGTTCATGTATATACGTTATTTTTTCTCAACTAGATGTTTATTTTATGTCTTTTTACTTGTTTTGTTTTTTGTCTATGTATATATTGTTCTCTTTCGTTTTTTGTACATCTATATAGGGTTTATATTAGAACCAGACCCATTGTAAAAACCTTTGTCTAATAGAATTTTTTGGGTTCTTTTGACAGTACTGATGATGGAGGATTTGTTTATACCTCCGAAAACGTCTAATAAAAATGAAATTCTTCACGACTGTATTAGTCTGCCTATTCATACTTACTATATATAATATAATTTAATTATATATATATATATATATATTATATTATATATATATATTTTATATATTATATAATATATATTTTATATATATATATTTTAAAATTATATATATATATATATATATATAACATGAGTCTTTATCTCCCTCTTTCTCAAAAACATATATATATATATTATATATATATATATAATATTATATTATTTTATATATATATATAATATTTATATGTGTGTGTGTGTGGGGTGTGTATGTGTGTGTGTGTGTTTGTGTGTGTGTGGTCTCCCGTCTCTCTCTCCCCTCAATATATAAAATATATATATATATATTAAAATACATGTATATATATATATATATATATATATATATATATATATATATATATATATAATGTAATATTTAATATACACATATATACACATACATATACATATGCATATATATATAAATATAAAAATACATATATACATAATAAAACCCCACAGGTGGATGGGGGGTCCCACAGCCTGCCGACCCCCTTTATTTGGGCTGTGGGCGGTGGGGCGGCAGAGGTGGCGTGCACCCGAGTGACCACCCGAGGCTTAATCTCAGGCGTGCTTTCCGGGTAGGCGCATGGAACATCCGGTCCTTGCGGCAGGATGAGCGGTTACCTCTGCTATCGCGGGGAAATTTAAGCGACTGGGAGTTGAGTGGCTGCCCTATCAGAGGTGAGAAGACCTGGTAGCGGCACGATCAGTGTGGGCGTTACACCTACTACTGGTCGGCCGCAGCGATGGTCACCACCTCCAGGGTGTAGCCATAGCCATCTCCATTTGACTTCAGCCCACGGGAGTTGAGGTGACACCGGTTTGATGAGCGTATTATGGCATTGAGACTGAAGCATGCTTTTTGGGTTCTTGTCTCTTATTGCTGTATACGCTCCTACCGATGTATATAAAATCGATGTGAAAGAGGCGTTCTACGCCAAACTCGCATCTGTGGCAGACGATTGCCCCCGGCGAGATATTCGCATTGTTCTGGGCGACTTCAATGCGGTATCCAGCTGTGACCGAGCTGGGTAAAAGATGTCTGTCGGCCCCCATGGCTCGGGAGTTGATCCCAGCAGTGAGAATAGCCTCCTTCTCCGGCTTTTGCTAGGTCCCAGAAAATGAGGATCTCTGGCTCGTGGTACCAGCGCTCCAACCCCATCGCTGGACTTGGTACAGCGATATGGGAACAGTGGCCAAGGGGATCGACCACATCTTGTTAGCACGCGATGGAGGATCCTCCAGAACTGCAGGGTTTACCGGAGTGCCGAGTTTTTGTGGCACCGACCATAGGCTGCTTGTGGCTACCCTTTCGGGTCCACTTCAAAACTCCACGTCCCTCCAGTGGCCACCCCAAGGTGTTTCCCCTTGGACAGACTAAGGGGGGAGATGTGCCTGTTGGTTTCGCCATGGCAGTCCTCTGACCGATTCACAGAACCCAGCAACCTGAAAGGACCCATTGCTCTATGGGAGTTCTTCAAGCGCGTAACACTCGAAGCAGCTCAGGAGTCCCATTGGCGTATGCCCAAGGGCAAGGCAGAATTCCATCTCCCTGGAGACATTAGAGCCAACTGAAGCGTGTTGCAAGGCTCGACTGAATGGGAATCAAGTCTTGCGTCGTTCCATGGTGAGTAGGGCTCGGACACTGCTGAGAAGGGACAAGGGAAAAGTTCATCAGGAATCTTGCGAGGGGGTCGAAGGCCATTTCTTGGTAAATGACCTTCGCCCTGCCTAACAAACCCTGAGAAACTGAACCCTAAGCCCCCCTCACAGATGACTGCAGGGGGATGGACGGATCATCTCAGATCATGTTGGGGTTCGTGAACGTTGGCTGAGTATTTGAACAGTTGTACCAAATGGACCCTCCAACAGTTAGCTTGGATGCAAGAGTCACAGTGCCTGTGCCGGACCCACCCATCAGTAAGGAACCTCCTACCCTAACAAAGGTTAGGATGGTGATTTCCAAGCTGAAGAGTGGGAAAGCTGCAGGCATATGTGATATCCCTGCCGAACTGCTAAAGGCTGGGGGTGAACCTATGGCTCGGGCTTGCATACAGTCCTGACTGCCCTTTGGGAGTCCCGGTACCATTCCCCCTGACCTGCTGAGGGGGGTGGGGCATTCCTCTCTGGAAGGGGAAAGGGGATCGTTGGGACTGTACAACTACCGTGGCATTACAACCCGCTCAGCATACCAGGCAAGGTTCTCGCCCACTTCTTCTGAAACGGATCCACAACCACCTACTGAGGCATCAGAAACCGGGGCAGTCTGGATTTACTCCTGGCAAGTCCACAATAGACCATATACTAGCGCTTTGAGTAATTGTGGAACGCCGTCGTGAGTTTGGTCGTGGGTTGCTCGTAGCCTACATCGACCTCAAGAAGGCGTTTGACTCGGTGCATCGGGAATCGCTATGGGAGATCATAAGGCTCAGGGGAATTCCGACACAGATTATTGGCCTGATAGCAAGCCTTTATACTGGTACTGAAAGTGCTGTAAAGTGTGGTGGGGGTATGTCGAACTTCTTCCCTGTTAATTCAGGGGTGAGGCAAGGCTGTGTCCTTGCACCAACAATTTTCAACACTTGTATGGACTGGATAATGGGCAGAGCTACTAGCCAAAGTCAGTGTGGAGCATCACTAGGCAATATTAAGGTCTCAGAACTTGACTTTGCCGACGATGTTGCCATCCTATCTAAGTCCTTGGAGTCCACTTGTGGCGGCTCTTGATGCATTTAGCAATGACGGTAAGCCCCTACATCTAGAGGTCTCCTGGACCAAGACCAAGATTCAGGACTTTGGGGGCCTGTTAGGGGAACCCGTTCAGTCGATCCATGCTTGCGGCGAGGACGTTGAAGTCACAGAAAGTTTTACATACCTTGGTAGCGTAGTCCATATCTCTGGTTGTCAGACCAGGAATCAGTAGAACGGATTGGTCTGGCAACAGGGCCATGAAAATCGATCAAAAAGACGTTGAGATGTCGGTACCTATGCAGAAGGGCCAAGCTGCATGTCTTCAAGGCCTTGATACTTTCAGTTTTGCTCTATGGAAGCGAAACCTGGACGCTATCCAGTGTCTTGGAGTCTCGCCTTGATGCCTTTTGTAACAAGTCCCTTCGCCGGATCATAGGGTACAGTCGGTAGGACCACGTGTCCAACCGGCGGTTACACCGTGAGACTGGCATGGGACCTGTTACTTGCATAATCCGGGGTCGCCAACTCAGGCTATATGGCCACCTAGCTCGCTTTCCCCATGGACGACCCTGCCCATCAGGTTGTCTCACTGCGAGACAACCCTGGGTGGAGGAGACCTGTGGGACGACCTAGGAGATCATGGCTTGGGCAGCTCGACGAGACTCGACGATGGGCCGTGTGCCTGCCTGGAGACTCGCCACGAGGGATCCTCGTGGCTGGAAGCGAAGGGTGGATGCAGCACTGCGCCCCCGTCGGCGTTAGCCCCTTGATGATGGTGATGATATGTATATATATATTTAATATATATATAATATATTATATACACATAATATATATATATATATATATATATATATAATATATATATATGTATAATATATATATAAAATATATATATATTATATATATTATATATATATATATAATAAAATTATATATAATATAATATTATACTATATATATTTTTTATTTATGAATATATGCATATATATTTATATATATTATATATTATATATATATACATATATAATATATATTATAGATGATAGATAGATAGATGATAATAGATACTATATGCATATATACATCATAGATATTATTTTTATTATAATTTATATATATTTTATATATATATATTAATATTATTATACATATATAAAATATTTATTGATGTAATATGCAATATGTATCTATCTATCTATCTATCTATCTATCTATCTATATATATATATATATATATGTATATATATATATATATATATTATATATATATATATGCATATATTCATAAATAAATAAATATATATGTATATATTTTTAAAATATATATATATATATAATATATATGATATATATATATATATATATATTATATTTTATATATATATATATATATATATATATATATATATATATATATATATATATTATGTGTATATATATATATTATATATATATTAAATATATATATACATATCATCACCATCATCAAGGGGCTAACGCCGACGGGGGCGCAGTGCTGCATCCACCCTTCGCTTCCAGCCACGAGGATCCCTCGTGGCGAGTCTCCAGGCAGGCACACGGCCCATCGTCGAGTCTCGTCGAGCTGCCCAAGCCATGATCTCCTAGGTCGTCCCACAGGTCTCCTCCACCCAGGGTTGTCTCGCAGTGAGACAACCTGATGGGCAGGGTCGTCCATAGGGAAGCGAGCTAGGTGGCCATATAGCCTGAGTTGGCGACCCCGGATTATGCAAGTAACAGGTCCCATGCCAGTCTCACGGTGTAACCGCCGGTTGGACACGTGGTCCTACCGACTGTACCCTATGATCCGGCGAAGGGACTTGTTACAAAAGGCATCAAGGCGAGACTCCAAGACACTGGATAGCGTCCAGGTTTCGCTTCCATAGAGCAAAACTGAAAGTATCAAGGCCTTGAAGACATGCAGCTTGGTCCTTCTGCATAGGTACCGACATCTCCAAACGCTCTTGTTGATCGAGTTCATGGCTCCTGTTGCCAACCAATCCGTCTACTGACTTCCGGGTCTACACCCAGAGATATGGACTACGCTACCAAGGTATGTAAACTTTCTGTGACTTCAACGTCCTCGCCGCAAGCATGGATCGACTGAACGGGTTCCCCTAACAGGCCCCCAAAGTCCTGAATCTTGGTCTTGGTCCAGGAGACCTCTAGATGTAGGGGCTTACCGTCATTGCTAAATGCATCAAGAGCCGCCACAAGTGACTCCAAGGACTTAGATAGGATGGCAACATCGTCGGCAAAGTCAAGTTCTGAGACCTTAATATTGCCTAGTGTTCTCCACACGGACTTTGGCTAGTAGCTCTGCCTTTATCCAGTCCATACAAGTGTTGAAAATTGTTGGGTGCAAGGCACAGCCTTGCCTCACCCTAAATTTAAACGGGGAAAAAGTTCGACATACCCCACCACACTTTACAGCACTTTCAGTACCAGTATAAAGGCTTGCTATCAGGCCAATAATCTGTGTGGGAATTCCCCTGAGCCTTATATCTCCCATAGCGTTTCCCCGATGCACCGAGTCAAACGCCTTTTTTGAGGTCGATGTAGGCTAGGGCAACCCACGACCAAACTCACACGGCGTTCCACAATTACTCAAAGCGCTATATATGGTCTATTGTGGACTTGCCAGGAGTAAATCCAGACTGCTCCGGTTTCTGATGCCTCAGTAGGTGGTTGTGGATCCGTTTCAGAAGAATGTGGGCGAGAACCTTGCCTGGTATGCTGAGCAGTGTAATGCCACGGTAGTTGCTACAGTCCCAACGATCCCCTTTTCCCCTTCCAGAGAGGAATGACCACGCCCCTCAGCAGGTCAGGGGGAATGGTACCAGACTGCCAAATGGCAGTCAGGACTGTATGCAAGCCCCGAGCCATAGGTTCACCCCCAGCCTTTAGCAGTTCGGCAGGGATATCACATATGCCTGCAGCTTTCCCACTCTTCAGCTTGGAAATCACCATCCTAACCTCTGTTAGGGTAGGGGGTTTCCCCTTACTGAGGGGTTGGGTCCGGCACAGGCACTGTGACTCTTGCATCCAAGCTAACTGTTGGAGGGTCCACTTGGTACAACTGTTCAAAATACTCAGCCCAACGTTCACGAACCCCAACATGATCTGAGATGATCCGTCCATCCGCCTGCAGTCATCTGTGAGGAGGGCTTAGGGTTCAGTTTTCTCAGGGTTTGTTAGGCAGGGCGAAGGTCATTTACCAAGAAATGGCCTTCGACCTCCTCAGCAAGATTCCTGATGAACTGTTCCTTGTCCCTTCTCAGCAGTGTCCGAGCCCTACTCACCATGGAACGACGCAAGACTTGATTCCCATTCAGTCGAGCCTTGCAACACGCTTCAGTGGCCTCTAATGTCTCCAGGGAGATGGAATTCTGCCTTGTCCTTGGCATACGCCAATGGACTCCTGAGCTGCTTCGAGTGTTCGCGCTTGAAGAACTCCATAGAGCAACGGGGTTCCGTCAGGTTGCTGGGTTCGGGGAATCAGTCAGAGACTGCCATGGCGAACCCACAGGCACACCCCCTCCTCCCTTAGTCTGTCCAAGTGAAACACCTTAGGGTGGCCACTGGAGGGACGTGGAGTTTTGAAGTGACCCGCAGGGTAGCCACAAGCAGCCTATGGTGGGTGCCACAGAACTTGGCACTCCGGTAACCCTGCAGTTCTGGAGGATCCTCCATCGCGTGCTAATAAGAATGTGGTCGATCTCCTTGCCCACTGTTCCCTATCGCTGTACCAAGCCCAGCGATGCGGGTTGGGCGCTGGTACCACGAGCCAGAGATCCTCATTTTTCTGGGACCTAGCAAAGTCCCGGAAAAGGAGGCTATTCTCACTGCTGGGATCAATCCCGAGCCATGGGGGCCGACAGACATCTTTTACCCAGCTCGGTTCACAGCTGGATACCGCATTGAAGTCGCCCAGAACAATGCGAATATCTCGCCGGGGGCAATCGTCTGCCACAGATGCGAGTTTGGCGTAGAACCCTCTTTCACATCGATTTTATATACATCGGTGGGGAGCGTATACAGCAATAAGAGACAAGAAGCCAAAGCATGCTTCAGTCTCATGCCATAATACGCTCATCAACCGGTGTCACCTCAACTACCTGGGCTGAAGTCGACTGGGATGGCTATGGCTAACCCTGGAGGTGGTGACCATCGCTGCGGCCCGACCAAGTTAGGTGAAACCGCCCACACTGATCGTGCCGCTACCAGGTCTTCTCACCTCTGATAGGGCAGCCACCTCAACTCCCAGTCGCTTCAATTCCCGCGATAGCAGAGGTAACCGCTCATCCTGCCGCAAGGACCGGATGTTCCATGCGCCTACCCGGAAAGCACGCCTGAGATTAAGCCTCGGTGGTCACTCCGGGTGCACGCCACCTCTGCCGCCCCCACCGACACAGCCCCAAATAAAGGGGGTCGGCAGGCTGTGGGACCGCCCATCCACCTGTGGGGTTTTATATATGTATATATGTATATATATATTTATATATATATGCATATGTATATGTATGTGTATATATGTGTATATATAAATATATACATATATATATTTTTATTATATATATATTTTTATATATATAATATTATATATATACATGTATATTAATATATATATATATAATATATATATGAGAGAGAGAGAGACAGAGCACACCACACACAAACACACACACACACCCTACACACACACACACACACACATATATTTTATTATATATATTATATATATATATTATATAATATATATATATATATATAATATATATATATATGTTTGAGAAAAAGGGAGATACAAAGACTCATGTATATATATATTATATATTATATATATATATATATATATTATATATATATATATATATATTTTACATATATATATATTTTATATATATATATAAAATATTTTATAAAATATATATATATTATATAGTAAGTATGAATAGGCAGACTAATACAGTCGTGAAGAATTTCATGTTTATTAGACTTTCGGAGGTATAACAAATCCTCCATCATCAGTACTGTCAAAAGAACCCAAAAATCTATTAACATGGTTTTTTACAATGTGTCTGGTTCTAATAAAACATTATAGTGTACAAAAAACGAAAGAGAACAATATACATAGACAAAAACAAACAAATAAAAGACATAAAAAAAACATCTAGTTTTAAAAAAATAACGTATATACATGAACAATAATAGCAATATGGTAAAACTAACCAAAAATGGATGGTTGGGAGGGAAGATCTATTGTGTGAATAAAGGGGGTTGCGGTGGTTGTATGGTTAAGCTCAGGTTTCATCCTCTGAATCAGCAGGGGTTCCCGAGATGATAAGGTCAGGGCGGGAGGAGTGTGAGGATAGAAATTTTAAAATCTGTGTTCCGAAAAGGGGGTGAGTGATGTTGAGAATGTTCTCTTATTGCCGAAAAGATGGTTTTACTCAGTGGGAGGCCAGTCCTGAAGGATTTGCCTTTGTGTTCTAGATGCGGTGTCGTAACCATCGTGAGGTAGACCCCACGTACCGAGCTTGGCAGCAAGGACAGGTAGATAAATAGACTACATTAGAACACAGTTCAGAGTTACGTTTTTAACGGTTTGTTTAGAAATTTGGCAATATTGTTTTGTGGTCGGTGAAGATAAAGTGAATTCAAATTTTGGGGGAATTAATTTGTAACAAAGATTTTAGCTGCTTCCCAATTTCAAAATTTAAACTACCCATATACGGTAGTTTAACATACCCGTGGTCTTTTTTAACAGTAGGGAAAAGTGGGTTGGCTTGAGAAATTTTTTCATAGGAAAGTTTTCGTAATTTTATCAAATAAGAACAGTGGATAAAACCATAGTTATAAAAAATTCTTTAAGAAACAACATTTCGTCATGAAAGGTTGTCCAGTTGCTACACAGGTTATAGGCTCGAGTGATTAGAGTTCTGATGCTGTTGATTTTATTAAATATGGAATGTAACTAAGGAAGTGAAATCCGAGGCCAGTGAAGTTGGCTTTCGGTAAATGCTTGTATGGAAAGGGGCCATTGTTATAGGTGATTGCGTGTCTAAGAACGGTAATTGATTGTCTTTTTTGTGTCTCCAGGTAAATTTGATGCTCGGGTGTTTTGAGTTGAGATAGTTAAGGAAAAGATTTATGTGTGATGGTTGTTTGAAAAGAGGAAGGTATCATCGATGTATCGGCGATAATAAACAAGTTTAAATTCAGGCGGGCTTTGATTAGCCATTTTGTTCATCAAAAAAAAGGAATGCATTAGCGTAGGAGGGCCTATGGGGACCCCATCGCTACACCGTCTGTTGGCTGTATAAGCAATCATCAAATGTGAAAACAGAGTAATGGGCTGCAATCTCAAGTAGTTTTTTGAAGTTATCTTTTTATAGGCCAATTCCATTGAGATGTGTGCTGTTTACATTTTGACTATTAAATCTGTGGTTTCATGAAGGGGAACATTGGTGAACATGACTCAACATCAAAACTTGCCATGGTAATGGGGTTTTTGGAAAGTTAGGGGTGTAATTTCACTTACAAATGTAGTAGTTTTTTTAATTTTGTACTGATTGGTAGTTAGAGGGGATATGATAGGAACCATGAATTTTGCAGTGTTATAGTTAAAAGTGCCATCGAAGAAAAAATGGGCCTTAGGGGAATGTTAGGTTTATGTACTTTAGGGATCCATGAGAAGGCCAGGTCTGAGCCAGAAGTCATAAGAAAATTATAAGTGCTTTCATTAACGGAGGTTTAAATGATCCGGAGTAGTCGTTTTAATTTGTCCCTTTGAGGTATAAAGATAGTTTTATACCTCAGTGGTAATTCTTTTGAATTTCGTGTGGTCACTGAGAATGTTCAAGATCTTTTGTTTTAGTCACAACTATTTAAGATGACAACACCCCGACCTTTATCTGGGTTTTGGGAATCAAAATTTTTTTGTCATTCTTAAGCGTTTTAGAGGAGATAGGATGGCCTCTGAATCAATGTCTTTTAACTTGACGTGGAATTTCTTGAAAGTAGTTGTTGGCTATTGTGGTGATATCGTTTTGGGAACATTGTTGAAGTTGTTTTTATAGATATTAAAGTTTTTTAAGATTATTACATAATCTTTCAAAATGGGAGGAAAAACAAGTGGAAGGTGGCTTTTGTCGGAGGCAAACAGTAGTCCAAACCAAAGATAGTATATCTTTTTGTTCTTCAGTAAGAATTCTGTCTGAAATTGAATATAACTTTTTTCCTTATTCACTTTTTTCTGACATTTATTCCTAGATTCAGGAGTTTTTTGTTGTGGTGGAATCTACTCTACATAGTTTTTTTGTCTACATTATTTTGGATTAGTCTAAAATACAAATGAGTCCGTGAAGAAAAATGTAGTTTTTAACAGAGATACGTTGTCATTTAGCTTTACGTGGGGAAAGTTTCTTTTTTGGTTTGCACAGTGATTTCCCGGTTTTAGAAGCACACGACACCAAGAACGATATGTCTGGGTGTGTGTAATTACTATTGTTTTACTATTATTTTTGTATTCTTATTAGTATAGTTGTAAAAAAATAAAATTAACTGCAATAATTGCAAAAATAATGATAATAATTGCAATAATGATGATAATAATTGAAATAATGAGATAAAGATGATGAAAATGATGATAATGATGATGGTAACGATAATAATGATGACAGTCTGATAATAATGGTGATAATGACGGAATTGTGTCCATATATGATAAAAAAAAGGGAAAAGAAAAAAAACCAGAATTGGAAAAAGCGGCAAAATCTGGCGAATATAGCCTTTTGAGAGTAAACTCCAAGATAACTTTTTTTTTTCAATTTGATGATTTTGGCAATTATTAGGTAATAATGATAAAAATTACTAGAAATTTTATTAAACTGACAATATGATGATAAAAGTGAGAATGAAGAGAATTTCGATAAAATTTGATTATTAGTAATATTTTACATTATCATTATATTATCTTATTATTCTTATTATTATTATTGCCATTATTATTATTACTATTATTTTATTATTTTATTATTATTATTTTTATTACTATTATATATATACGTATATAAATATATATCATATCTATCTATCTATCTATCTATCTATCTATCTATATATATGTATATATATACCCTATATATACATGAGGGCCCTCTGTCTATCTACCTATCTATCTATCTATCTATCTATCTATCTATCTATCTATTATATATATATATATATATATATATTTATATATATATATATATCATATTAAAAATACTATCTATCTATTTATCTATATCTTTTCATCATCTATTTTTTATCTTTATCTATTAAACTATATAATATATATATATTT